>NW_028263297.1:0-143000 GCF_982192425.1 Myodes glareolus
TTCTCTTTCAGAGTAACAGATGTGAGTTTCTTGTGAATGCTTGTAAGTAGCTTAAGGTACTTTCAAGGGAAAGTGCTTTTCTCTGAAAGGACAGCATTTAGAAAGTGAAGCAACACTCCATTCACTTCGCACAGTGAATTGAAGTGTTGGACCAGACTGCTTCTCTTTCAGAGAAACAGATGTGAGTTTCTTGTGAATGCTTGTAAGTAGCTTAAGGCACTTTCAAAGGAAAGTGATTTTCTCTGAAAGGACAGCATTTAGAAAGTGAAGCAACACTCCGTTCACTTCGCATAGTGAATTGAAGTGTTGGAACAGACTGCTTCTCTTTCAGAGAAACGCATGTGAGTTTTTTGTGAATGCTTGTAAGTAGCTTAAGGCACTTTCAAAGGAAAGTGTTTTTCTCTGAAAAGACAGCATTTAGAAAGTGAAGCAACACTCCATTCACTTCAAATAGTGAATTGAAGTGTTGGAACAGACTGCTTCTCGTTCAGAGTAAGAGATGTGAGTTTCTTGTGAATGCTTGTAAGTAGCTTAAGACAGTTTCAAAAGGGAGTGATTTTCTCTGAAAGGAGAACATTTAGAAAGTGAAGCAACACTCCATTCACTTCGCACAGTGAATTGAAGTGTTGGAACAGACTGCTTCTCTTTCAGAGAAATGCATGTGAATTTCTGTTGAATGCTTGTAGGAAGCTTAAGGCAGTTTCAAAGGAAAGTGATTTTCTCTGAAAAGAGAGCATTTAGAAAGTGAAGCAACACTCCATTCACTTCGCACAGTGAATTGAAGTTTTCGAACAGACTGCTTCTCTTTCTGAAAAATGCATGTGAGTTTCTTGTGAATGCTTGTAAGTAGCTTAAGGCAATTTCAAAGGAAAGTGATTTTCTCTGAAAAGACAGCATTTAGAAAGTGAAGCAACACTCCATTCACTTCAAACAGTGAATTGAAGTGCTGGAACCGACTGCTTCTTGTTCAGAGTAAGAGATGAGAGTTTCTTTAGAATTCTTATAAGTAGCTTAAGGCACTTTCAAAAGGGAGTGATTTTCTCTGAAAGGAGAGCATTTAGAAAGTGAAGCCACACTCCATTCACTTTCGCACAGTGAATTGAAGTGTTGGAACAGACTGCTTCTCTTTCAGAGAAACGCATGTGAGTTTTTTGTGAATGCTTGTAAGTAGCTTAAGGCACTTTCAAAGGAAAGTGATTTTCTCTGAAACTACAGCATTTAGTATGTGAAGCAACACTCCATTCACTTCTCACAGTGAATTGAAGTGTTGGAACAGACTGCTTCTCTTTCAGAGAAACAGATGTGAGTTTCTTGTGAATGCTTGTAAGTAGCTTAAGGTACTTTCAAGGGAAAGTGATTTTCTCTGTAAGGACAGCACTTAGAAAGTGAAGCAACACTCCATTCACTTCGCACAGTGAATTGAAGTGTTGGTACAGACTGCTTCTCGTTCAGAGTAAGAGATGTGAGTTTCTTGTGAATTCTTATAAGTACCTTAAGGCAGTTTCAAAAGGGAGTGATTTTCTCTGAAAGGAGAGCATTTAGAAAGTGAAGCAACACTCCATTCACTTCGCACAGTGAATTGAAGTGTTGGAACAGACTGCTTCTCTTTCAGAGAAACGCATGTGAATTTCTGTTGAATGCTTGTAGGTAGCTTAAGGCAGTTTCAAAGGAAAGTGATTTTCTCTGAAAAGAGAGCATTTAGAAAGTGAAGCAACACTCCATTCACTTTGAACAGTAAATTGAAGTGTTCGAACAGACTGCTTCTCTTTCAGAGTAACAGATGTGAGTTTCTTGTGAATGCTTGTAAGTAGCTTAAGGTACTTTCAAGGGAAAGTGATTTTCTCTGAAAGGACAGCATTTAGAAAGTGAAGCAACACTCCATTCACTTCAAACAGTGAATTGAAGTGTTGGAACAGACTGCTTCTCTTTCAGAGTAAGAGATGTGTGTTTCTTGTGAATGCTTGTAAGTAGCTTAAGGCACTTTCAAAAGGGAGTGATTTTCTCTAAAAGGAGAGCATTTAGAAAGTGAAGCAACACTCCACTCACTTCGCACAGTGAATTGAAGTTTTGGAACAGAATGCTTCTCTTTCAGAGAAACGCATGTGAATTTCTGTTGAATGTTTGTAAGTAGCTTAAGGCACTTTCAAAGGAAAGTGATTTTCTCTGAAAGAACAGCATTTAGAAAGTGAAGAAACACTCCATTCACTTCACACAGTGAATTGAAGTGTTGGAACAGACTGATTCTCTTTCAGAAAAACGCATGTGAATTTCTGTTGAATGCTTGTAAGTAGCTTATGGCAGTTTCAAAGGAAAGTGTTTTTCTCTGAAAAGAAAGCATTTAGAAAGTGAAGCAACACTCCATTCACTTCGCACAGTGAATTGAAGTGTTGGAACAGACTGCTTCTCTTTCAGAAAAATGCATGTGAGTTTTTTGTGAATGCTTGTAAGTAGCTTAAGGCACTTTCAAAGGAAAGTGATTTTCTCTGAAAGGACAGCATTTAGAAAGTGAAGCAACACTCCGTTAACTTCGCATAGTGAATTGAAGTGTTGGAACAGACTGCTTCTCTTTCAGAGAAACGCATGTGAATTTCTGTTGAATGCTTGTAAGTAGCTTAAGGCACTTTCAAAGGAAAGTGTTTTTCTCTGAAAAGACAGCATTTCAAAAGTGAAGCAACACTCCATTCACTTCAAATAGTGAATTGAAGTGTTGGAACATACTGCTTCTCGTTCAGAGTAAGAGATGTGAATTTCTTGTGAATGCTTGTAAGTAGCTTAAGACAGTTTCAAAAGGAAGTGATTTTCTCTGAAAGGAGAGCATTTAGAAAGTGAAGCAACACTCCATTCACTTCGCACAGTGAATTGAAGTGTTGGAACAGACTCCTTCTCTTTCAGAGAAACGTATGTGAGTTTTTTGTGAATGCTTGTAAGTAGCTTAAGGCACTTTCAAAGGAAAGTGATTTTCTCTGAAAGGACAGGATTTAGAAAGTGAAGCAACACTCCACTCACTTCGCACAGTGAATTGAAGTTTTGGAACAGACTGCTTCTCTTTCAGAGAAACGCATGTGAATTTCTGTTGAATGTTTGTAAGTAGCTTAAGGCACTTTCAAAGGAAAGTGATTTTCTCTGAAAGGACAGCATTTAGAAAGTGAAGCAACACTCCATTCACTTCGCACAGTGAATAAGTGTTGGAACAGACTGCTTCTCTTTCAGAAAAACGCATGTGAGTTTCTTGTGAATGCTTGTCAGTAGCTTAAGGCACTATCAAAGGAAAGTGATTTTCTCTGAAAGGACAGCATTTAGAAAGTGAAGCAACACTCCGTTCACTTCGCATAGTGAATTGAAGTGTTGGAACAGACTGCTTCTCTTTCAGAGAAACGCATGTGAGTTTTTTGTGAATGCTTGTAAGTAGCTTAAGGCACTTTCAAAGGAAAGTGTTTTTCTCTGAAAAGACAGCATTTAGAAAGTGAAGCAACACTCCATTCACTTCAAATAGTGAATTGAAGTGTTGGAACAGACTGCTTCTCGTTCAGAGTAAGAGATGTGAGTTTCTTGTGAATGCTTGTAAGTAGCTTAAGACAGTTTCAAAAGGGAGTGATTTTCTCTGAAAGGAGAACATTTAGAAAGTGAAGCAACACTCCATTCACTTCGCACAGTGAATTGAAGTGTTGGAACAGACTGCTTCTCTTTCAGTGAAACAGATGTGAGTTTCTTGTGAATGCTTGTAAGTAGCTTAAGGTACTTTCAAGGGAAAGTGATTTTCTCTGAAAGGACAGCATTTAGAAAGTGAAGCAACACTCCATTCACTTCGCACAGTGAATTGAAGTGTTGGAACAGACTGCTTCTCGTTCAGAGAAACAGATGTGAGTTTCTTGTGAATGCTTGTAAGTAGCTTAAGGCAGTTTCAAAAGGGAGTGATTTTCTCTGAAAGGAGAGCATTTAGAAAGTGAAGCAACACTCCATTCACTTCGCACAGTGAATTGAAGTGTTGGAACAGACTGCTTCTCTTTCAGAGAAACGCATGTGAATTTCTGTTGAATGCTTGTAGGTAGCTTAAGGCAGTTTCAAAGGAAAGTGATTTTCTCTGAAAAGAGAGCATTTAGAAAGTGAAGCAACACTCCATTCACGTCGCACAGTGAATTGAAGTGTTGGAACAGACTGCTTCTCGTTCAGAGTAAGAGATGTGAGTTTCTTGTGAATGCTTGTAAGTAGCTTAAGACAGTTTCAAAAGGGAGTGATTTTCTCTGAAAGGAGAACATTTAGAAAGTGAAGCAACACTCCATTCACTTCACACAGTGAATTGAAGTGTTGGAACAGACTGCTTCTCTTTCAGTGAAACAGATGTGAGTTTCTTGTGAATGCTTGTAAGTAGCTTAAGGTACTTTCAAGGGAAAGTGATTTTCTCTGAAAGGACAGCATTTAGAAAGTGAAGCAACACTCCATTCACTTCGCACAGTGAATTGAAGTGTTGGACCAGACTGCTTCTCTTTCAGAGAAACAGATGTGAGTTTCTTGTGAATGCTTGTAAGTAGCTTAAGGCACTTTCAAAGGAAAGTGATTTTCTCTGAAAGGACAGCATTTAGAAAGTGAAGCAACACTCCGTTCACTTCGCATAGTGAATTGAAGTGTTGGAACAGACTGCTTCTCTTTCAGAGAAACGCATGTGAGTTTTTTGTGAATGCTTGTAAGTAGCTTAAGGCACTTTCAAAGGAAAGTGTTTTTCTCTGAAAAGACAGCATTTAGAAAGTGAAGCAACACTCCATTCACTTCAAATAGTGAATTGAAGTGTTGGAACAGACTGCTTCTCGTTCAGAGTAAGAGATGTGAGTTTCTTGTGAATGCTTGTAAGTAGCTTAAGACAGTTTCAAAAGGGAGTGATTTTCTCTGAAAGGAGAACATTTAGAAAGTGAAGCAACACTCCATTCACTTCGCACAGTGAATTGAAGTGTTGGAACAGACTGCTTCTCTTTCAGAGAAATGCATGTGAATTTCTGTTGAATGCTTGTAGGAAGCTTAAGGCAGTTTCAAAGGAAAGTGATTTTCTCTGAAAAGAGAGCATTTAGAAAGTGAAGCAACACTCCATTCACTTCGCACAGTGAATTGAAGTTTTCGAACAGACTGCTTCTCTTTCTGAAAAATGCATGTGAGTTTCTTGTGAATGCTTGTAAGTAGCTTAAGGCAATTTCAAAGGAAAGTGATTTTCTCTGAAAAGACAGCATTTAGAAAGTGAAGCAACACTCCATTCACTTCAAACAGTGAATTGAAGTGCTGGAACCGACTGCTTCTTGTTCAGAGTAAGAGATGAGAGTTTCTTTAGAATTCTTATAAGTAGCTTAAGGCACTTTCAAAAGGGAGTGATTTTCTCTGAAAGGAGAGCATTTAGAAAGTGAAGCCACACTCCATTCACTTTCGCACAGTGAATTGAAGTGTTGGAACAGACTGCTTCTCTTTCAGAGAAACGCATGTGAGTTTTTTGTGAATGCTTGTAAGTAGCTTAAGGCACTTTCAAAGGAAAGTGATTTTCTCTGAAACTACAGCATTTAGTATGTGAAGCAACACTCCATTCACTTCTCACAGTGAATTGAAGTGTTGGAACAGACTGCTTCTCTTTCAGAGAAACAGATGTGAGTTTCTTGTGAATGCTTGTAAGTAGCTTAAGGTACTTTCAAGGGAAAGTGATTTTCTCTGTAAGGACAGCACTTAGAAAGTGAAGCAACACTCCATTCACTTCGCACAGTGAATTGAAGTGTTGGTACAGACTGCTTCTCGTTCAGAGTAAGAGATGTGAGTTTCTTGTGAATTCTTATAAGTACCTTAAGGCAGTTTCAAAAGGGAGTGATTTTCTCTGAAAGGAGAGCATTTAGAAAGTGAAGCAACACTCCATTCACTTCGCACAGTGAATTGAAGTGTTGGAACAGACTGCTTCTCTTTCAGAGAAACGCATGTGAATTTCTGTTGAATGCTTGTAGGTAGCTTAAGGCAGTTTCAAAGGAAAGTGATTTTCTCTGAAAAGAGAGCATTTAGAAAGTGAAGCAACACTCCATTCACTTTGAACAGTAAATTGAAGTGTTCGAACAGACTGCTTCTCTTTCAGAGTAACAGATGTGAGTTTCTTGTGAATGCTTGTAAGTAGCTTAAGGTACTTTCAAGGGAAAGTGATTTTCTCTGAAAGGACAGCATTTAGAAAGTGAAGCAACACTCCATTCACTTCAAACAGTGAATTGAAGTGTTGGAACAGACTGCTTCTCTTTCAGAGTAAGAGATGTGTGTTTCTTGTGAATGCTTGTAAGTAGCTTAAGGCACTTTCAAAAGGGAGTGATTTTCTCTAAAAGGAGAGCATTTAGAAAGTGAAGCAACACTCCACTCACTTCGCACAGTGAATTGAAGTTTTGGAACAGAATGCTTCTCTTTCAGAGAAACGCATGTGAATTTCTGTTGAATGTTTGTAAGTAGCTTAAGGCACTTTCAAAGGAAAGTGATTTTCTCTGAAAGAACAGCATTTAGAAAGTGAAGAAACACTCCATTCACTTCACACAGTGAATTGAAGTGTTGGAACAGACTGATTCTCTTTCAGAAAAACGCATGTGAATTTCTGTTGAATGCTTGTAAGTAGCTTATGGCAGTTTCAAAGGAAAGTGTTTTTCTCTGAAAAGAAAGCATTTAGAAAGTGAAGCAACACTCCATTCACTTCGCACAGTGAATTGAAGTGTTGGAACAGACTGCTTCTCTTTCAGAAAAATGCATGTGAGTTTTTTGTGAATGCTTGTAAGTAGCTTAAGGCACTTTCAAAGGAAAGTGATTTTCTCTGAAAGGACAGCATTTAGAAAGTGAAGCAACACTCCGTTCACTTCGCATAGTGAATTGAAGTGTTGGAACAGACTGCTTCTCTTTCAGAGAAACGCATGTGAGTTTTTTGTGAATGCTTGTAAGTAGCTTAAGGCACTTTCAAAGGAAAGTGTTTTTCTCTGAAAAGACAGCATTTCAAAAGTGAAACAACACTCCATTCACTTCAAATAGTGAATTGAAGTGTTGGAACATACTGCTTCTCGTTCAGAGTAAGAGATGTGAATTTCTTGTGAATGCTTGTAAGTAGCTTAAGACAGTTTCAAAAGGAAGTGATTTTCTCTGAAAGGAGAGCATTTAGAAAGTGAAGCAACACTCCATTCACTTCGCACAGTGAATTGAAGTGTTGGAACAGACTCCTTCTCTTTCAGAGAAACGTATGTGAGTTTTTTGTGAATGCTTGTAAGTAGCTTAAGGCACTTTCAAAGGAAAGTGATTTTCTCTGAAAGGACAGGATTTAGAAAGTGAAGCAACACTCCACTCACTTCGCACAGTGAATTGAAGTTTTGGAACAGACTGCTTCTCTTTCAGAGAAACGCATGTGAATTTCTGTTGAATGTTTGTAAGTAGCTTAAGGCACTTTCAAAGGAAAGTGATTTTCTCTGAAAGGACAGCATTTAGAAAGTGAAGCAACACTCCATTCACTTCGCACAGTGAATAAGTGTTGGAACAGACTGCTTCTCTTTCAGAAAAACGCATGTGAGTTTCTTGTGAATGCTTGTCAGTAGCTTAAGGCACTATCAAAGGAAAGTGATTTTCTCTGAAAGGACAGCATTTAGAAAGTGAAGCAACACTCCGTTCACTTCGCATAGTGAATTGAAGTGTTGGAACAGACTGCTTCTCTTTCAGAGAAACGCATGTGAGTTTTTTGTGAATGCTTGTAAGTAGCTTAAGGCACTTTCAAAGGAAAGTGTTTTTCTCTGAAAAGACAGCATTTAGAAAGTGAAGCAACACTCCATTCACTTCAAATAGTGAATTGAAGTGTTGGAACAGACTGCTTCTCGTTCAGAGTAAGAGATGTGAGTTTCTTGTGAATGCTTGTAAGTAGCTTAAGACAGTTTCAAAAGGGAGTGATTTTCTCTGAAAGGAGAACATTTAGAAAGTGAAGCAACACTCCATTCACTTCGCACAGTGAATTGAAGTGTTGGAACAGACTGCTTCTCTTTCAGTGAAACAGATGTGAGTTTCTTGTGAATGCTTGTAAGTAGCTTAAGGTACTTTCAAGGGAAAGTGATTTTCTCTGAAAGGACAGCATTTAGAAAGTGAAGCAACACTCCATTCACTTCGCACAGTGAATTGAAGTGTTGGAACAGACTGCTTCTCGTTCAGAGAAACAGATGTGAGTTTCTTGTGAATGCTTGTAAGTAGCTTAAGGCAGTTTCAAAAGGGAGTGATTTTCTCTGAAAGGAGAGCATTTAGAAAGTGAAGCAACACTCCATTCACTTCGCACAGTGAATTGAAGTGTTGGAACAGACTGCTTCTCTTTCAGAGAAACGCATGTGAATTTCTGTTGAATGCTTGTAGGTAGCTTAAGGCAGTTTCAAAGGAAAGTGATTTTCTCTGAAAAGAGAGCATTTAGAAAGTGAAGCAACACTCCATTCACGTCGCACAGTGAATTGAAGTGTTGGAACAGACTGCTTCTCGTTCAGAGTAAGAGATGTGAGTTTCTTGTGAATGCTTGTAAGTAGCTTAAGACAGTTTCAAAAGGGAGTGATTTTCTCTGAAAGGAGAACATTTAGAAAGTGAAGCAACACTCCATTCACTTCACACAGTGAATTGAAGTGTTGGAACAGACTGCTTCTCTTTCAGTGAAACAGATGTGAGTTTCTTGTGAATGCTTGTAAGTAGCTTAAGGTACTTTCAAGGGAAAGTGATTTTCTCTGAAAGGACAGCATTTAGAAAGTGAAGCAAAACTCCATTCACTTCGCACAGTGAATTGAAGTGTTGGAACAGACTGCTTCTCTTTCAGAGAAATGCATGTGAATTTCTGTTGAATGCTTTTAGGTAGCTTAAGGCAGTTTCAAAGGAGAGTGATTTTCTCTGAAAAGAGAGCATTTAGAAAGTGAAGCAACACTCCATTCACTTCGCACAGTGAATTGAAGTTTTCGAACAGACTGCTTCTCTTTCAGAAAAATGCATGTGAGTTTCTTGTGAATGCTTGTAAGTAGCTTAAGGCAATTTCAAAGGAAAGTGATTTTCTCTGAAAAGACAGCATTTAGAAAGTGAAGCAACACTCCATTCACTTCAAACAGTGAATTGAAGTGCTGGAACCGACTGCTTCTTGTTCAGAGTAAGAGATGAGAGTTTCTTTAGAATTCTTATAAGTAGCTTAAGGCAGTTTCAAAAGGGAGTGATTTTCTCTGAAAGGAGAGCATTTAGAAAGTGAAGCCACACTCCATTCACTTTCGCACAGTGAATTGAAGTGTTGGAACAGACTGCTTCTCTTTCAGAGAAACGCATGTGAGTTTTTTGTGAATGCTTGTAAGTAGCTTAAGGCACTTTCAAAGGAAAGTGATTTTCTCTGTAACTACAGCATTTAGTATGTGAAGCAACACTCCATTCACTTCTCACAGTGAATTGAAGTGTTGGAACAGACTGCTTCTCTTTCAGAGAAACAGATGTGAGTTTCTTGTGAATGCTTGTAAGTAGCTTAAGGTACTTTCAAGGGAAAGTGATTTTCTCTGTAATGACAGCACGTAGAAAGTGAAGCAACACTCCATTCACTTCGCACAGTGAATTGAAGTGTTGGACCAGACTGCTTCTCTTTCAGAGAAACAGATGTGAGTTTCTTGTGAATGCTTGTAAGTAGCTTAAGGTACTTTCAAGGGAAAGTGATTTTCTCTGAAAGGAGAGCATTTAGAAAGTGAAGCAACACTCCATTCACTTCGCACAGTGAATTGAAGTGTTGGAACAGACTGCTTCTCGTTCAGAGTAAGAGATGTGAGTTTCTTGTGAATTCTTATAAGTACCTTAAGGCAGTTTCAAAAGGGAGTGATTTTCTCTGAAAGGAGAGCATTTAGAAAGTGAAGCAACACTCCATTCACTTCGCACAGTGAATTGAAGTGTTGGAACAGACTGCTTCTCTTTCAGAGAAACAGATGTGAGTTTCTTGTGAATGCTTGTAAGTAGCTTAAGGTACTTTCAAGGGAAAGTGATTTTCTCTGAAAGGACAGCATTTAGAAAGTGAAGCAACACTCCTTTCACTTCGCACAGTGAATTGATTTGTTGGAACAGACTCCTTCTCTTTCAGAGAAACGCATGTGAGTTTTTTGTGAATGCTTGTAAGTAGCTTAAGGCACTTTCAAAGGAAAGTGATTTTCTCTGAAAGGACAGCATTTAGAAAGTGAAGCAACACTCCATTCACTTCAAACATTGAATTGAAGTGTTGGAACAGACTGCTTCTCGTTCAGAGTAAGAGATGTTTCTTGTGAATTCTTATAAATAGCTTAAGGCAGTTTCAAAAGGGAGTGATTTTCTCTGAAAGGAGAGCATTTAGAAAGTGAAGCAACTCTCCATTCACTTTCGCACACTGAATTGAAGTGTTGGAACAGACTGCTTCTCTTTCAGAGAAACGCATGTGAGTTTTTTGTGAATGCTTGTAAGTAGCTTAAGGCACTTTCAAAGGAAAGTGATTTTCTCTGAAAGGACAGGATTTAGAAAGTGAAGCAACACTCCACTCACTTCGCACAGTGAATTGAAGTTTTGGAACAGACTGCTTCTCTTTCAGAGAAACGCATGTGAATTTCTGTTGAATGTTTGTAAGTAGCTTAAGGCACTTTCAAAGGAAAGTGATTTTCTCTGAAAGGACAGCATTTAGAAAGTGAAGCAACACTCCATTCACTTCGCACAGTGAATAAGTGTTGGAACAGACTGCTTCTCTTTCAGAAAAACGCATGTGAGTTTCTTGTGAATGCTTGTCAGTAGCTTAAGGCACTATCAAAGGAAAGTGATTTTCTCTGAAAGGACAGCATTTAGAAAGTGAAGCAACACTCCGTTCACTTCGCATAGTGAATTGAAGTGTTGGAACAGACTGCTTCTCTTTCAGAGAAACGCATGTGAGTTTTTTGTGAATGCTTGTAAGTAGCTTAAGGCACTTTCAAAGGAAAGTGTTTTTCTCTGAAAAGACAGCATTTAGAAAGTGAAGCAACACTCCATTCACTTCAAATAGTGAATTGAAGTGTTGGAACAGACTGCTTCTCGTTCAGAGTAAGAGATGTGAGTTTCTTGTGAATGCTTGTAAGTAGCTTAAGACAGTTTCAAAAGGGAGTGATTTTCTCTTAAAGGAGAACATTTAGAAAGTGAAGCAACACTCCATTCACTTCGCACAGTGAATTGAAGTGTTGGAACAGACTGCTTCTCTTTCAGTGAAACAGATGTGAGTTTCTTGTGAATGCTTGTAAGTAGCTTAAGGTACTTTCAAGGGAAAGTGATTTTCTCTGAAAGGACAGCATTTAGAAAGTGAAGCAACACTCCATTCACTTCGCACAGTGAATTGAAGTGTTGGAACAGACTGCTTCTCGTTCAGAGAAACAGATGTGAGTTTCTTGTGAATGCTTGTAAGTAGCTTAAGGCAGTTTCAAAAGGGAGTGATTTTCTCTGAAAGGAGAGCATTTAGAAAGTGAAGCAATACTCCATTCACTTCGCACAGTGAATTGAAGTGTTGGAACAGACTGCTTCTCTTTCAGAGAAACGCATGTGAATTTCTGTTGAATGCTTGTAGGTAGCTTAAGGCAGTTTCAAAGGAAAGTGATTTTCTCTGAAAAGAGAGCATTTAGAAAGTGAAGCAACACTCCATTCACGTCGCACAGTGAATTGAAGTGTTGGAACAGACTGCTTCTCGTTCAGAGTAAGAGATGTGAGTTTCTTGTGAATGCTTGTAAGTAGCTTAAGACAGTTTCAAAAGGGAGTGATTTTCTCTGAAAGGAGAACATTTAGAAAGTGAAGCAACACTCCATTCACTTCACACAGTGAATTGAAGTGTTGGAACAGACTGCTTCTCTTTCAGTGAAACAGATGTGAGTTTCTTGTGAATGCTTGTAAGTAGCTTAAGGTACTTTCAAGGGAAAGTGATTTTCTCTGAAAGGACAGCATTTAGAAAGTGAAGCAAAACTCCATTCACTTCGCACAGTGAATTGAAGTGTTGGAACAGACTGCTTCTCTTTCAGAGAAATGCATGTCAATTTCTGTTGAATGCTTGTAGGTAGCTTAAGGCAGTTTCAAAGGAGAGTGATTTTCTCTGAAAAGAGAGCATTTAGAAAGTGAAGCAACACTCCATTCACTTCGCACAGTGAATTGAAGTTTTCAAACAGACTGCTTCTCTTTCAGAAAAATGCATGTGAGTTTCTTGTGAATGCTTGTAAGTAGCTTAAGGCAATTTCAAAGGAAAGTGATTTTCTCTGAAAAGACAGCATTTAGAAAGTGAAGCAACACTCCATTCACTTCAAACAGTGAATTGAAGTGCTGGAACCGACTGCTTCTTGTTCAGAGTAAGAGATGAGAGTTTCTTTAGAATTCTTATAAGTAGCTTAAGGCAGTTTCAAAAGGGAGTGATTTTCTCTGAAAGGAGAGCATTTAGAAAGTGAAGCCACACTCCATTCACTTTCGCACAGTGAATTGAAGTGTTGGAACAGACTGCTTCTCTTTCAGAGAAACGCATGTGAGTTTTTTGTGAATGCTTGTAAGTAGCTTAAGGCACTTTCAAAGGAAAGTGATTTTCTCTGAAACTACAGCATTTAGTATGTGAAGCAACACTCCATTCACTTCTCACAGTGAATTGAAGTGTTGGAACAGACTGCTTCTCTTTCAGAGAAACAGATGTGAGTTTCTTGTGAATGCTTGTAAGTAGCTTAAGGTACTTTCAAGGGAAAGTGATTTTCTCTGTAAGGACAGCACGTAGAAAGTGAAGCAACACTCCATTCACTTCGCACAGTGAATTGAAGTGTTGGACCAGACTGCTTCTCTTTCAGAGAAACAGATGTGAGTTTCTTGTGAATGCTTGTAAGTAGCTTAAGGTACTTTCAAGGGAAAGTGATTTTCTCTGAAAGGAGAGCATTTAGAAAGTGAAGCAACACTCCATTCACTTCGCACAGTGAATTGAAGTGTTGGAACAGACTGCTTCTATTTCATAGAAACGCATGTGAGTTTTTTTGAATGCTTGTAAGTAGCTTAAGGCACTTTCAAAGGAAAGTGATTTTCTCTGAAAGGACAGCATTTCGAAAGTGAAGCAACACTCCATTCACTTCGCACAGTGAATTGAAGTGTTGGTACAGACTGCTTCTCGTTCAGAGTAAGAGATGTGAGTTTCTTGTGAATTCTTATAAGTACCTTAAGGCAGTTTCAAAAGGGAGTGATTTTCTCTGAAAGGAGAGCATTTAGAAAGTGAAGCAACACTCCATTCACTTCGCACAGTGAATTGAAGTGTTGGAACAGACTGCTTCTCTTTCAGAGAAACAGATGTGAGTTTCTTGTGAATGCTTGTAAGTAGCTTAAGGTACTTTCAAGGGAAAGTGATTTTCTCTGAAAGGACAGCATTTAGAAAGTGAAGCAACACTCCTTTCACTTCGCACAGTGAATTGATTTGTTGGAACAGACTCCTTCTCTTTCAGAGAAACGCATGTGAGTTTTTTGTGAATGCTTGTAAGTAGCTTAAGGCACTTTCAAAGGAAAGTGATTTTCTCTGAAAGGACAGCATTTAGAAAGTGAAGCAACACTCCATTCACTTCAAACATTGAATTGAAGTGTTGGAACAGACTGCTTCTCGTTCAGAGTAAGAGATGTTTCTTGTGAATTCTTATAAATAGCTTAAGGCAGTTTCAAAAGGGAGTGATTTTCTCTGAAAGGAGAGCATTTAGAAAGTGAAGCAACTCTCCATTCACTTTCGCACACTGAATTGAAGTGTTGGAACAGACTGCTTCTCTTTCAGAGAAACGCATGTGAGTTTTTTGTGAATGCTTGTAAGTAGCTTAAGGCACTTTCAAAGGAAAGTGATTTTCTCTGAAAGGACAGGATTTAGAAAGTGAAGCAACACTCCACTCACTTCGCACAGTGAATTGAAGTTTTGGAACAGACTGCTTCTCTTTCAGAGAAACGCATGTGAATTTCTGTTGAATGTTTGTAAGTAGCTTAAGGCACTTTCAAAGGAAAGTGATTTTCTCTGAAAGGACAGCATTTAGAAAGTGAAGCAACACTCCATTCACTTCGCACAGTGAATAAGTGTTGGAACAGACTGCTTCTCTTTCAGAAAAACGCATGTGAGTTTCTTGTGAATGCTTGTCAGTAGCTTAAGGCACTATCAAAGGAAAGTGATTTTCTCTGAAAGGACAGCATTTAGAAAGTGAAGCAACACTCCGTTCACTTCGCATAGTGAATTGAAGTGTTGGAACAGACTGCTTCTCGTTCAGAGTAAGAGATGTGAGTTTCTTGTGAATGCTTGTAAGTAGCTTAAGACAGTTTCAAAAGGGAGTGATTTTCTCTGAAAGGAGAACATTTAGAAAGTGAAGCAACACTCCATTCACTTCGCACAGTGAATTGAAGTGTTGGAACAGACTGCTTCTCTTTCAGTGAAACAGATGTGAGTTTCTTGTGAATGCTTGTAAGTAGCTTAAGGTACTTTCAAGGGAAAGTGATTTTCTCTGAAAGGACAGCATTTAGAAAGTGAAGCAACACTCCATTCACTTCGCACAGTGAATTGAAGTGTTGGAACAGACTGCTTCTCGTTCAGAGAAACAGATGTGAGTTTCTTGTGAATGCTTGTAAGTAGCTTAAGGCAGTTTCAAAAGGGAGTGATTTTCTCTGAAAGGAGAGCATTTAGAAAGTGAAGCAACACTCCATTCACTTCGCACAGTGAATTGAAGTGTTGGAACAGACTGCTTCTCTTTCAGAGAAACGCATGTGAGTTTCTTGTGAATGCTTGTCAGTAGCTTAAGGCACTATCAAAGGAAAGTGATTTTCTCTGAAAGGACAGCATTTAGAAAGTGAAGCAACACTCCGTTCACTTCGCATAGTGAATTGAAGTGTTGGAACAGACTGCTTCTCTTTCAGAGAAACGCATGTGAGTTTTTTGTGAATGCTTGTAAGTAGCTTAAGGCACTTTCAAAGGAAAGTGTTTTTCTCTGAAAAGACAGCATTTAGAAAGTGAAGCAACACTCCATTCACTTCAAATAGTGAATTGAAGTGTTGGAACAGACTGCTTCTCGTTCAGAGTAAGAGATGTGAGTTTCTTGTGAATGCTTGTAAGTAGCTTAAGACAGTTTCAAAAGGGAGTGATTTTCTCTGAAAGGAGAACATTTAGAAAGTGAAGCAACACTCCATTCACTTCGCACAGTGAATTGAAGTGTTGGAACAGACTGCTTCTCTTTCAGTGAAACAGATGTGAGTTTCTTGTGAATGCTTGTAAGTAGCTTAAGGTACTTTCAAGGGAAAGTGATTTTCTCTGAAAGGACAGCATTTAGAAAGTGAAGCAACACTCCATTCACTTCGCACAGTGAATTGAAGTGTTGGAACAGACTGCTTCTCGTTCAGAGAAACAGATGTGAGTTTCTTGTGAATGCTTGTAAGTAGCTTAAGGCAGTTTCAAAAGGGAGTGATTTTCTCTGAAAGGAGAGCATTTAGAAAGTGAAGCAACACTCCATTCACTTCGCACAGTGAATTGAAGTGTTGGAACAGACTGCTTCTCTTTCAGAGAAACGCATGTGAATTTCTGTTGAATGCTTGTAGGTAGCTTAAGGCAGTTTCAAAGGAAAGTGATTTTCTCTGAAAAGAGAGCATTTAGAAAGTGAAGCAACACTCCATTCACGTCGCACAGTGAATTGAAGTGTTGGAACAGACTGCTTCTCGTTCAGAGTAAGAGATGTGAGTTTCTTGTGAATGCTTGTAAGTAGCTTAAGACAGTTTCAAAAGGGAGTGATTTTCTCTGAAAGGAGAACATTTAGAAAGTGAAGCAACACTCCATTCACTTCACACAGTGAATTGAAGTGTTGGAACAGACTGCTTCTCTTTCAGTGAAACAGATGTGAGTTTCTTGTGAATGCTTGTAAGTAGCTTAAGGTACTTTCAAGGGAAAGTGATTTTCTCTGAAAGGACAGCATTTAGAAAGTGAAGCAAAACTCCATTCACTTCGCACAGTGAATTGAAGTGTTGGAACAGACTGCTTCTCTTTCAGAGAAATGCATGTGAATTTCTGTTGAATGCTTTTAGGTAGCTTAAGGCAGTTTCAAAGGAGAGTGATTTTCTCTGAAAAGAGAGCATTTAGAAAGTGAAGCAACACTCCATTCACTTCGCACAGTGAATTGAAGTTTTCGAACAGACTGCTTCTCTTTCAGAAAAATGCATGTGAGTTTCTTGTGAATGCTTGTAAGTAGCTTAAGGCAATTTCAAAGGAAAGTGATTTTCTCTGAAAAGACAGCATTTAGAAAGTGAAGCAACACTCCATTCACTTCAAACAGTGAATTGAAGTGCTGGAACCGACTGCTTCTTGTTCAGAGTAAGAGATGAGAGTTTCTTTAGAATTCTTATAAGTAGCTTAAGGCAGTTTCAAAAGGGAGTGATTTTCTCTGAAAGGAGAGCATTTAGAAAGTGAAGCCACACTCCATTCACTTTCGCACAGTGAATTGAAGTGTTGGAACAGACTGCTTCTCTTTCAGAGAAACGCATGTGAGTTTTTTGTGAATGCTTGTAAGTAGCTTAAGGCACTTTCAAAGGAAAGTGATTTTCTCTGTAACTACAGCATTTAGTATGTGAAGCAACACTCCATTCACTTCTCACAGTGAATTGAAGTGTTGGAACAGACTGCTTCTCTTTCAGAGAAACAGATGTGAGTTTCTTGTGAATGCTTGTAAGTAGCTTAAGGTACTTTCAAGGGAAAGTGATTTTCTCTGTAATGACAGCACGTAGAAAGTGAAGCAACACTCCATTCACTTCGCACAGTGAATTGAAGTGTTGGACCAGACTGCTTCTCTTTCAGAGAAACAGATGTGAGTTTCTTGTGAATGCTTGTAAGTAGCTTAAGGTACTTTCAAGGGAAAGTGATTTTCTCTGAAAGGAGAGCATTTAGAAAGTGAAGCAACACTCCATTCACTTCGCACAGTGAATTGAAGTGTTGGAACAGACTGCTTCTATTTCATAGAAACGCATGTGAGTTTTTTTGAATGCTTGTAAGTAGCTTAAGGCACTTTCAAAGGAAAGTGATTTTCTCTGAAAGGACAGCATTTCGAAAGTGAAGCAACACTCCATTCACTTCGCACAGTGAATTGAAGTGTTGGTACAGACTGCTTCTCGTTCAGAGTAAGAGATGTGAGTTTCTTGTGAATTCTTATAAGTACCTTAAGGCAGTTTCAAAAGGGAGTGATTTTCTCTGAAAGGAGAGCATTTAGAAAGTGAAGCAACACTCCATTCACTTCGCACAGTGAATTGAAGTGTTGGAACAGACTGCTTCTCTTTCAGAGAAACAGATGTGAGTTTCTTGTGAATGCTTGTAAGTAGCTTAAGGTACTTTCAAGGGAAAGTGATTTTCTCTGAAAGGACAGCATTTAGAAAGTGAAGCAACACTCCTTTCACTTCGCACAGTGAATTGATTTGTTGGAACAGACTCCTTCTCTTTCAGAGAAACGCATGTGAGTTTTTTGTGAATGCTTGTAAGTAGCTTAAGGCACTTTCAAAGGAAAGTGATTTTCTCTGAAATGACAGCATTTAGAAAGTGAAGCAACACTCCATTCACTTCAAACATTGAATTGAAGTGTTGGAACAGACTGCTTCTCGTTCAGAGTAAGAGATGTTTCTTGTGAATTCTTATAAATAGCTTAAGGCAGTTTCAAAAGGGAGTGATTTTCTCTGAAAGGAGAGCATTTAGAAAGTGAAGCAACTCTCCATTCACTTTCGCACACTGAATTGAAGTGTTGGAACAGACTGCTTCTCTTTCAGAGAAACGCATGTGAGTTTTTTGTGAATGCTTGTAAGTAGCTTAAGGCACTTTCAAAGGAAAGTGATTTTCTCTGAAAGGACAGGATTTAGAAAGTGAAGCAACACTCCACTCACTTCGCACAGTGAATTGAAGTTTTGGAACAGACTGCTTCTCTTTCAGAGAAACGCATGTGAATTTCTGTTGAATGTTTGTAAGTAGCTTAAGGCACTTTCAAAGGAAAGTGATTTTCTCTGAAAGGACAGCATTTAGAAAGTGAAGCAACACTCCATTCACTTCGCACAGTGAATAAGTGTTGGAACAGACTGCTTCTCTTTCAGAAAAACGCATGTGAGTTTCTTGTGAATGCTTGTCAGTAGCTTAAGGCACTATCAAAGGAAAGTGATTTTCTCTGAAAGGACAGCATTTAGAAAGTGAAGCAACACTCCGTTCACTTCGCATAGTGAATTGAAGTGTTGGAACAGACTGCTTCTCTTTCAGAGAAACGCATGTGAGTTTTTTGTGAATGCTTGTAAGTAGCTTAAGGCACTTTCAAAGGAAAGTGTTTTTCTCTGAAAAGACAGCATTTAGAAAGTGAAGCAACACTCCATTCACTTCAAATAGTGAATTGAAGTGTTGGAACAGACTGCTTCTCGTTCAGAGTAAGAGATGTGAGTTTCTTGTGAATGCTTGTAAGTAGCTTAAGACAGTTTCAAAAGGGAGTGATTTTCTCTTAAAGGAGAACATTTAGAAAGTGAAGCAACACTCCATTCACTTCGCACAGTGAATTGAAGTGTTGGAACAGACTGCTTCTCTTTCAGTGAAACAGATGTGAGTTTCTTGTGAATGCTTGTAAGTAGCTTAAGGTACTTTCAAGGGAAAGTGATTTTCTCTGAAAGGACAGCATTTAGAAAGTGAAGCAACACTCCATTCACTTCGCACAGTGAATTGAAGTGTTGGAACAGACTGCTTCTCGTTCAGAGAAACAGATGTGAGTTTCTTGTGAATGCTTGTAAGTAGCTTAAGGCAGTTTCAAAAGGGAGTGATTTTCTCTGAAAGGAGAGCATTTAGAAAGTGAAGCAATACTCCATTCACTTCGCACAGTGAATTGAAGTGTTGGAACAGACTGCTTCTCTTTCAGAGAAACGCATGTGAATTTCTGTTGAATGCTTGTAGGTAGCTTAAGGCAGTTTCAAAGGAAAGTGATTTTCTCTGAAAAGAGAGCATTTAGAAAGTGAAGCAACACTCCATTCACGTCGCACAGTGAATTGAAGTGTTGGAACAGACTGCTTCTCGTTCAGAGTAAGAGATGTGAGTTTCTTGTGAATGCTTGTAAGTAGCTTAAGACAGTTTCAAAAGGGAGTGATTTTCTCTGAAAGGAGAACATTTAGAAAGTGAAGCAACACTCCATTCACTTCACACAGTGAATTGAAGTGTTGGAACAGACTGCTTCTCTTTCAGTGAAACAGATGTGAGTTTCTTGTGAATGCTTGTAAGTAGCTTAAGGTACTTTCAAGGGAAAGTGATTTTCTCTGAAAGGACAGCATTTAGAAAGTGAAGCAAAACTCCATTCACTTCGCACAGTGAATTGAAGTGTTGGAACAGACTGCTTCTCTTTCAGAGAAATGCATGTCAATTTCTGTTGAATGCTTGTAGGTAGCTTAAGGCAGTTTCAAAGGAGAGTGATTTTCTCTGAAAAGAGAGCATTTAGAAAGTGAAGCAACACTCCATTCACTTCGCACAGTGAATTGAAGTTTTCGAACAGACTGCTTCTCTTTCAGAAAAATGCATGTGAGTTTCTTGTGAATGCTTGTAAGTAGCTTAAGGCAATTTCAAAGGAAAGTGATTTTCTCTGAAAAGACAGCATTTAGAAAGTGAAGCAACACTCCATTCACTTCAAACAGTGAATTGAAGTGCTGGAACCGACTGCTTCTTGTTCAGAGTAAGAGATGAGAGTTTCTTTAGAATTCTTATAAGTAGCTTAAGGCAGTTTCAAAAGGAAGTGATTTTCTCTGAAAGGAGAGCATTTAGAAAGTGAAGCCACACTCCATTCACTTTCGCACAGTGAATTGAAGTGTTGGAACAGACTGCTTCTCTTTCAGAGAAACGCATGTGAGTTTTTTGTGAATGCTTGTAAGTAGCTTAAGGCACTTTCAAAGGAAAGTGATTTTCTCTGAAACTACAGCATTTAGTATGTGAAGCAACACTCCATTCACTTCTCACAGTGAATTGAAGTGTTGGAACAGACTGCTTCTCTTTCAGAGAAACAGATGTGAGTTTCTTGTGAATGCTTGTAAGTAGCTTAAGGTACTTTCAAGGGAAAGTGATTTTCTCTGTAAGGACAGCACGTAGAAAGTGAAGCAACACTCCATTCACTTCGCACAGTGAATTGAAGTGTTGGACCAGACTGCTTCTCTTTCAGAGAAACAGATGTGAGTTTCTTGTGAATGCTTGTAAGTAGCTTAAGGTACTTTCAAGGGAAAGTGATTTTCTCTGAAAGGAGAGCATTTAGAAAGTGAAGCAACACTCCATTCACTTCGCACAGTGAATTGAAGTGTTGGAACAGACTGCTTCTATTTCATAGAAACGCATGTGAGTTTTTTTGAATGCTTGTAAGTAGCTTAAGGCACTTTCAAAGGAAAGTGATTTTCTCTGAAAGGACAGCATTTCGAAAGTGAAGCAACACTCCATTCACTTCGCACAGTGAATTGAAGTGTTGGTACAGACTGCTTCTCGTTCAGAGTAAGAGATGTGAGTTTCTTGTGAATTCTTATAAGTACCTTAAGGCAGTTTCAAAAGGGAGTGATTTTCTCTGAAAGGAGAGCATTTAGAAAGTGAAGCAACACTCCATTCACTTCGCACAGTGAATTGAAGTGTTGGAACAGACTGCTTCTCTTTCAGAGAAACAGATGTGAGTTTCTTGTGAATGCTTGTAAGTAGCTTAAGGTACTTTCAAGGGAAAGTGATTTTCTCTGAAAGGACAGCATTTAGAAAGTGAAGCAACACTCCTTTCACTTCGCACAGTGAATTGATTTGTTGGAACAGACTCCTTCTCTTTCAGAGAAACGCATGTGAGTTTTTTGTGAATGCTTGTAAGTAGCTTAAGGCACTTTCAAAGGAAAGTGATTTTCTCTGAAAGGACAGCATTTAGAAAGTGAAGCAACACTCCATTCACTTCAAACATTGAATTGAAGTGTTGGAACAGACTGCTTCTCGTTCAGAGTAAGAGATGTTTCTTGTGAATTCTTATAAATAGCTTAAGGCAGTTTCAAAAGGGAGTGATTTTCTCTGAAAGGAGAGCATTTAGAAAGTGAAGCAACTCTCCATTCACTTTCGCACACTGAATTGAAGTGTTGGAACAGACTGCTTCTCTTTCAGAGAAACGCATGTGAGTTTTTTGTGAATGCTTGTAAGTAGCTTAAGGCACTTTCAAAGGAAAGTGATTTTCTCTGAAAGGACAGGATTTAGAAAGTGAAGCAACACTCCACTCACTTCGCACAGTGAATTGAAGTTTTGGAACAGACTGCTTCTCTTTCAGAGAAACGCATGTGAATTTCTGTTGAATGTTTGTAAGTAGCTTAAGGCACTTTCAAAGGAAAGTGATTTTCTCTGAAAGGACAGCATTTAGAAAGTGAAGCAACACTCCATTCACTTCGCACAGTGAATAAGTGTTGGAACAGACTGCTTCTCTTTCAGAAAAACGCATGTGAGTTTCTTGTGAATGCTTGTCAGTAGCTTAAGGCACTATCAAAGGAAAGTGATTTTCTCTGAAAGGACAGCATTTAGAAAGTGAAGCAACACTCCGTTCACTTCGCATAGTGAATTGAAGTGTTGGAACAGACTGCTTCTCGTTCAGAGTAAGAGATGTGAGTTTCTTGTGAATGCTTGTAAGTAGCTTAAGACAGTTTCAAAAGGGAGTGATTTTCTCTGAAAGGAGAACATTTAGAAAGTGAAGCAACACTCCATTCACTTCGCACAGTGAATTGAAGTGTTGGAACAGACTGCTTCTCTTTCAGTGAAACAGATGTGAGTTTCTTGTGAATGCTTGTAAGTAGCTTAAGGTACTTTCAAGGGAAAGTGATTTTCTCTGAAAGGACAGCATTTAGAAAGTGAAGCAACACTCCATTCACTTCGCACAGTGAATTGAAGTGTTGGAACAGACTGCTTCTCGTTCAGAGAAACAGATGTGAGTTTCTTGTGAATGCTTGTAAGTAGCTTAAGGCAGTTTCAAAAGGGAGTGATTTTCTCTGAAAGGAGAGCATTTAGAAAGTGAAGCAACACTCCATTCACTTCGCACAGTGAATTGAAGTGTTGGAACAGACTGCTTCTCTTTCAGAGAAACGCATGTGAATTTCTGTTGAATGCTTGTAGGTAGCTTAAGGCAGTTTCAAAGGAAACTGATTTTCTCTGAAAAGAGAGCATTTAGAAAGTGAAGCAACACTCCATTCACGTCGCACAGTGAATTGAAGTGTTGGAACAGACTGCTTCTCGTTCAGAGTAAGAGATGTGAGTTTCTTGTGAATGCTTGTAAGTAGCTTAAGACAGTTTCAAAAGGGAGTGATTTTCTCTGAAAGGAGAACATTTAGAAAGTGAAGCAACACTCCATTCACTTCGCACAGTGAATTGAAGTGTTGGAACAGACTGCTTCTCTTTCAGTGAAACAGATGTGAGTTTCTTGTGAATGCTTGTAAGTAGCTTAAGGTACTTTCAAGGGAAAGTGATTTTCTCTGAAAGGACAGCATTTAGAAAGTGAAGCAACACTCCATTCACTTCGCACAGTGAATTGAAGTGTTGGAACAGACTGCTTCTCGTTCAGAGAAACAGATGTGAGTTTCTTGTGAATGCTTGTAAGTAGCTTAAGGCAGTTTCAAAAGGGAGTGATTTTCTCTGAAAGGAGAGCATTTAGAAAGTGAAGCAACACTCCATTCACTTCGCACAGTGAATTGAAGTGTTGGAACAGACTGCTTCTCTTTCAGAGAAACGCATGTGAATTTCTGTTGAATGCTTGTAGGTAGCTTAAGGCAGTTTCAAAGGAAACTGATTTTCTCTGAAAAGAGAGCATTTAGAAAGTGAAGCAACACTCCATTCACGTCGCACAGTGAATTGAAGTGTTGGAACAGACTGCTTCTCGTTCAGAGTAAGAGATGTGAGTTTCTTGTGAATGCTTGTAAGTAGCTTAAGACAGTTTCAAAAGGGAGTGATTTTCTCTGAAAGGAGAACATTTAGAAAGTGAAGCAACACTCCATTCACTTCACACAGTGAATTGAAGTGTTGGAACAGACTGCTTCTCTTTCAGTGAAACAGATGTGAGTTTCTTGTGAATGCTTGTAAGTAGCTTAAGGTACTTTCAAGGGAAAGTGATTTTCTCTGAAAGGACAGCATTTAGAAAGTGAAGCAAAACTCCATTCACTTCGCACAGTGAATTGAAGTGTTGGAACAGACTGCTTCTCTTTCAGAGAAATGCATGTGAATTTCTGTTGAATGCTTTTAGGTAGCTTAAGGCAGTTTCAAAGGAGAGTGATTTTCTCTGAAAAGAGAGCATTTAGAAAGTGAAGCAACACTCCATTCACTTCGCACAGTGAATTGAAGTTTTCGAACAGACTGCTTCTCTTTCAGAAAAATGCATGTGAGTTTCTTGTGAATGCTTGTAAGTAGCTTAAGGCAATTTCAAAGGAAAGTGATTTTCTCTGAAAAGACAGCATTTAGAAAGTGAAGCAACACTCCATTCACTTCAAACAGTGAATTGAAGTGCTGGAACCGACTGCTTCTTGTTCAGAGTAAGAGATGAGAGTTTCTTTAGAATTCTTATAAGTAGCTTAAGGCAGTTTCAAAAGGGAGTGATTTTCTCTGAAAGGAGAGCATTTAGAAAGTGAAGCCACACTCCATTCACTTTCGCACAGTGAATTGAAGTGTTGGAACAGACTGCTTCTCTTTCAGAGAAACGCATGTGAGTTTTTTGTGAATGCTTGTAAGTAGCTTAAGGCACTTTCAAAGGAAAGTGATTTTCTCTGTAACTACAGCATTTAGTATGTGAAGCAACACTCCATTCACTTCTCACAGTGAATTGAAGTGTTGGAACAGACTGCTTCTCTTTCAGAGAAACAGATGTGAGTTTCTTGTGAATGCTTGTAAGTAGCTTAAGGTACTTTCAAGGGAAAGTGATTTTCTCTGTAATGACAGCACGTAGAAAGTGAAGCAACACTCCATTCACTTCGCACAGTGAATTGAAGTGTTGGACCAGACTGCTTCTCTTTCAGAGAAACAGATGTGAGTTTCTTGTGAATGCTTGTAAGTAGCTTAAGGTACTTTCAAGGGAAAGTGATTTTCTCTGAAAGGAGAGCATTTAGAAAGTGAAGCAACACTCCATTCACTTCGCACAGTGAATTGAAGTGTTGGAACAGACTGCTTCTATTTCATAGAAACGCATGTGAGTTTTTTTGAATGCTTGTAAGTAGCTTAAGGCACTTTCAAAGGAAAGTGATTTTCTCTGAAAGGACAGCATTTCGAAAGTGAAGCAACACTCCATTCACTTCGCACAGTGAATTGAAGTGTTGGTACAGACTGCTTCTCGTTCAGAGTAAGAGATGTGAGTTTCTTGTGAATTCTTATAAGTACCTTAAGGCAGTTTCAAAAGGGAGTGATTTTCTCTGAAAGGAGAGCATTTAGAAAGTGAAGCAACACTCCATTCACTTCGCACAGTGAATTGAAGTGTTGGAACAGACTGCTTCTCTTTCAGAGAAACAGATGTGAGTTTCTTGTGAATGCTTGTAAGTAGCTTAAGGTACTTTCAAGGGAAAGTGATTTTCTCTGAAAGGACAGCATTTAGAAAGTGAAGCAACACTCCTTTCACTTCGCACAGTGAATTGATTTGTTGGAACAGACTCCTTCTCTTTCAGAGAAACGCATGTGAGTTTTTTGTGAATGCTTGTAAGTAGCTTAAGGCACTTTCAAAGGAAAGTGATTTTCTCTGAAAGGACAGCATTTAGAAAGTGAAGCAACACTCCATTCACTTCAAACATTGAATTGAAGTGTTGGAACAGACTGCTTCTCGTTCAGAGTAAGAGATGTTTCTTGTGAATTCTTATAAATAGCTTAAGGCAGTTTCAAAAGGGAGTGATTTTCTCTGAAAGGAGAGCATTTAGAAAGTGAAGCAACTCTCCATTCACTTTCGCACACTGAATTGAAGTGTTGGAACAGACTGCTTCTCTTTCAGAGAAACGCATGTGAGTTTTTTGTGAATGCTTGTAAGTAGCTTAAGGCACTTTCAAAGGAAAGTGATTTTCTCTGAAAGGACAGGATTTAGAAAGTGAAGCAACACTCCACTCACTTCGCACAGTGAATTGAAGTTTTGGAACAGACTGCTTCTCTTTCAGAGAAACGCATGTGAATTTCTGTTGAATGTTTGTAAGTAGCTTAAGGCACTTTCAAAGGAAAGTGATTTTCTCTGAAAGGACAGCATTTAGAAAGTGAAGCAACACTCCATTCACTTCGCACAGTGAATAAGTGTTGGAACAGACTGCTTCTCTTTCAGAAAAACGCATGTGAGTTTCTTGTGAATGCTTGTCAGTAGCTTAAGGCACTATCAAAGGAAAGTGATTTTCTCTGAAAGGACAGCATTTAGAAAGTGAAGCAACACTCCGTTCACTTCGCATAGTGAATTGAAGTGTTGGAACAGACTGCTTCTCGTTCAGAGTAAGAGATGTGAGTTTCTTGTGAATGCTTGTAAGTAGCTTAAGACAGTTTCAAAAGGGAGTGATTTTCTCTGAAAGGAGAACATTTAGAAAGTGAAGCAACACTCCATTCACTTCGCACAGTGAATTGAAGTGTTGGAACAGACTGCTTCTCTTTCAGTGAAACAGATGTGAGTTTCTTGTGAATGCTTGTAAGTAGCTTAAGGTACTTTCAAGGGAAAGTGATTTTCTCTGAAAGGACAGCATTTAGAAAGTGAAGCAACACTCCATTCACTTCGCACAGTGAATTGAAGTGTTGGAACAGACTGCTTCTCGTTCAGAGAAACAGATGTGAGTTTCTTGTGAATGCTTGTAAGTAGCTTAAGGCAGTTTCAAAAGGGAGTGATTTTCTCTGAAAGGAGAGCATTTAGAAAGTGAAGCAACACTCCATTCACTTCGCACAGTGAATTGAAGTGTTGGAACAGACTGCTTCTCTTTCAGAGAAACGCATGTGAATTTCTGTTGAATGCTTGTAGGTAGCTTAAGGCAGTTTCAAAGGAAACTGATTTTCTCTGAAAAGAGAGCATTTAGAAAGTGAAGCAACACTCCATTCACGTCGCACAGTGAATTGAAGTGTTGGAACAGACTGCTTCTCGTTCAGAGTAAGAGATGTGAGTTTCTTGTGAATGCTTGTAAGTAGCTTAAGACAGTTTCAAAAGGGAGTGATTTTCTCTGAAAGGAGAACATTTAGAAAGTGAAGCAACACTCCATTCACTTCACACAGTGAATTGAAGTGTTGGAACAGACTGCTTCTCTTTCAGTGAAACAGATGTGAGTTTCTTGTGAATGCTTGTAAGTAGCTTAAGGTACTTTCAAGGGAAAGTGATTTTCTCTGAAAGGACAGCATTTAGAAAGTGAAGCAAAACTCCATTCACTTCGCACAGTGAATTGAAGTGTTGGAACAGACTGCTTCTCTTTCAGAGAAATGCATGTGAATTTCTGTTGAATGCTTTTAGGTAGCTTAAGGCAGTTTCAAAGGAGAGTGATTTTCTCTGAAAAGAGAGCATTTAGAAAGTGAAGCAACACTCCATTCACTTCGCACAGTGAATTGAAGTTTTCGAACAGACTGCTTCTCTTTCAGAAAAATGCATGTGAGTTTCTTGTGAATGCTTGTAAGTAGCTTAAGGCAATTTCAAAGGAAAGTGATTTTCTCTGAAAAGACAGCATTTAGAAAGTGAAGCAACACTCCATTCACTTCAAACAGTGAATTGAAGTGCTGGAACCGACTGCTTCTTGTTCAGAGTAAGAGATGAGAGTTTCTTTAGAATTCTTATAAGTAGCTTAAGGCAGTTTCAAAAGGGAGTGATTTTCTCTGAAAGGAGAGCATTTAGAAAGTGAAGCCACACTCCATTCACTTTCGCACAGTGAATTGAAGTGTTGGAACAGACTGCTTCTCTTTCAGAGAAACGCATGTGAGTTTTTTGTGAATGCTTGTAAGTAGCTTAAGGCACTTTCAAAGGAAAGTGATTTTCTCTGTAACTACAGCATTTAGTATGTGAAGCAACACTCCATTCACTTCTCACAGTGAATTGAAGTGTTGGAACAGACTGCTTCTCTTTCAGAGAAACAGATGTGAGTTTCTTGTGAATGCTTGTAAGTAGCTTAAGGTACTTTCAAGGGAAAGTGATTTTCTCTGTAATGACAGCACGTAGAAAGTGAAGCAACACTCCATTCACTTCGCACAGTGAATTGAAGTGTTGGACCAGACTGCTTCTCTTTCAGAGAAACAGATGTGAGTTTCTTGTGAATGCTTGTAAGTAGCTTAAGGTACTTTCAAGGGAAAGTGATTTTCTCTGAAAGGAGAGCATTTAGAAAGTGAAGCAACACTCCATTCACTTCGCACAGTGAATTGAAGTGTTGGAACAGACTGCTTCTATTTCATAGAAACGCATGTGAGTTTTTTTGAATGCTTGTAAGTAGCTTAAGGCACTTTCAAAGGAAAGTGATTTTCTCTGAAAGGACAGCATTTCGAAAGTGAAGCAACACTCCATTCACTTCGCACAGTGAATTGAAGTGTTGGTACAGACTGCTTCTCGTTCAGAGTAAGAGATGTGAGTTTCTTGTGAATTCTTATAAGTACCTTAAGGCAGTTTCAAAAGGGAGTGATTTTCTCTGAAAGGAGAGCATTTAGAAAGTGAAGCAACACTCCATTCACTTCGCACAGTGAATTGAAGTGTTGGAACAGACTGCTTCTCTTTCAGAGAAACAGATGTGAGTTTCTTGTGAATGCTTGTAAGTAGCTTAAGGTACTTTCAAGGGAAAGTGATTTTCTCTGAAAGGACAGCATTTAGAAAGTGAAGCAACACTCCTTTCACTTCGCACAGTGAATTGATTTGTTGGAACAGACTCCTTCTCTTTCAGAGAAACGCATGTGAGTTTTTTGTGAATGCTTGTAAGTAGCTTAAGGCACTTTCAAAGGAAAGTGATTTTCTCTGAAAGGACAGCATTTAGAAAGTGAAGCAACACTCCATTCACTTCAAACATTGAATTGAAGTGTTGGAACAGACTGCTTCTCGTTCAGAGTAAGAGATGTTTCTTGTGAATTCTTATAAATAGCTTAAGGCAGTTTCAAAAGGGAGTGATTTTCTCTGAAAGGAGAGCATTTAGAAAGTGAAGCAACTCTCCATTCACTTTCGCACACTGAATTGAAGTGTTGGAACAGACTGCTTCTCTTTCAGAGAAACGCATGTGAGTTTTTTGTGAATGCTTGTAAGTAGCTTAAGGCACTTTCAAAGGAAAGTGATTTTCTCTGAAAGGACAGGATTTAGAAAGTGAAGCAACACTCCACTCACTTCGCACAGTGAATTGAAGTTTTGGAACAGACTGCTTCTCTTTCAGAGAAACGCATGTGAATTTCTGTTGAATGTTTGTAAGTAGCTTAAGGCACTTTCAAAGGAAAGTGATTTTCTCTGAAAGGACAGCATTTAGAAAGTGAAGCAACACTCCATTCACTTCGCACAGTGAATAAGTGTTGGAACAGACTGCTTCTCTTTCAGAAAAACGCATGTGAGTTTCTTGTGAATGCTTGTCAGTAGCTTAAGGCACTATCAAAGGAAAGTGATTTTCTCTGAAAGGACAGCATTTAGAAAGTGAAGCAACACTCCGTTCACTTCGCATAGTGAATTGAAGTGTTGGAACAGACTGCTTCTCTTTCAGAGAAACGCATGTGAGTTTTTTGTGAATGCTTGTAAGTAGCTTAAGGCACTTTCAAAGGAAAGTGTTTTTCTCTGAAAAGACAGCATTTAGAAAGTGAAGCAACACTCCATTCACTTCAAATAGTGAATTGAAGTGTTGGAACAGACTGCTTCTCGTTCAGAGTAAGAGATGTGAGTTTCTTGTGAATGCTTGTAAGTAGCTTAAGACAGTTTCAAAAGGGAGTGATTTTCTCTTAAAGGAGAACATTTAGAAAGTGAAGCAACACTCCATTCACTTCGCACAGTGAATTGAAGTGTTGGAACAGACTGCTTCTCTTTCAGTGAAACAGATGTGAGTTTCTTGTGAATGCTTGTAAGTAGCTTAAGGTACTTTCAAGGGAAAGTGATTTTCTCTGAAAGGACAGCATTTAGAAAGTGAAGCAACACTCCATTCACTTCGCACAGTGAATTGAAGTGTTGGAACAGACTGCTTCTCGTTCAGAGAAACAGATGTGAGTTTCTTGTGAATGCTTGTAAGTAGCTTAAGGCAGTTTCAAAAGGGAGTGATTTTCTCTGAAAGGAGAGCATTTAGAAAGTGAAGCAATACTCCATTCACTTCGCACAGTGAATTGAAGTGTTGGAACAGACTGCTTCTCTTTCAGAGAAACGCATGTGAATTTCTGTTGAATGCTTGTAGGTAGCTTAAGGCAGTTTCAAAGGAAAGTGATTTTCTCTGAAAAGAGAGCATTTAGAAAGTGAAGCAACACTCCATTCACGTCGCACAGTGAATTGAAGTGTTGGAACAGACTGCTTCTCGTTCAGAGTAAGAGATGTGAGTTTCTTGTGAATGCTTGTAAGTAGCTTAAGACAGTTTCAAAAGGGAGTGATTTTCTCTGAAAGGAGAACATTTAGAAAGTGAAGCAACACTCCATTCACTTCACACAGTGAATTGAAGTGTTGGAACAGACTGCTTCTCTTTCAGTGAAACAGATGTGAGTTTCTTGTGAATGCTTGTAAGTAGCTTAAGGTACTTTCAAGGGAAAGTGATTTTCTCTGAAAGGACAGCATTTAGAAAGTGAAGCAAAACTCCATTCACTTCGCACAGTGAATTGAAGTGTTGGAACAGACTGCTTCTCTTTCAGAGAAATGCATGTCAATTTCTGTTGAATGCTTGTAGGTAGCTTAAGGCAGTTTCAAAGGAGAGTGATTTTCTCTGAAAAGAGAGCATTTAGAAAGTGAAGCAACACTCCATTCACTTCGCACAGTGAATTGAAGTTTTCGAACAGACTGCTTCTCTTTCAGAAAAATGCATGTGAGTTTCTTGTGAATGCTTGTAAGTAGCTTAAGGCAATTTCAAAGGAAAGTGATTTTCTCTGAAAAGACAGCATTTAGAAAGTGAAGCAACACTCCATTCACTTCAAACAGTGAATTGAAGTGCTGGAACCGACTGCTTCTTGTTCAGAGTAAGAGATGAGAGTTTCTTTAGAATTCTTATAAGTAGCTTAAGGCAGTTTCAAAAGGGAGTGATTTTCTCTGAAAGGAGAGCATTTAGAAAGTGAAGCCACACTCCATTCACTTTCGCACAGTGAATTGAAGTGTTGGAACAGACTGCTTCTCTTTCAGAGAAACGCATGTGAGTTTTTTGTGAATGCTTGTAAGTAGCTTAAGGCACTTTCAAAGGAAAGTGATTTTCTCTGAAACTACAGCATTTAGTATGTGAAGCAACACTCCATTCACTTCTCACAGTGAATTGAAGTGTTGGAACAGACTGCTTCTCTTTCAGAGAAACAGATGTGAGTTTCTTGTGAATGCTTGTAAGTAGCTTAAGGTACTTTCAAGGGAAAGTGATTTTCTCTGTAAGGACAGCACGTAGAAAGTGAAGCAACACTCCATTCACTTCGCACAGTGAATTGAAGTGTTGGACCAGACTGCTTCTCTTTCAGAGAAACAGATGTGAGTTTCTTGTGAATGCTTGTAAGTAGCTTAAGGTACTTTCAAGGGAAAGTGATTTTCTCTGAAAGGAGAGCATTTAGAAAGTGAAGCAACACTCCATTCACTTCGCACAGTGAATTGAAGTGTTGGAACAGACTGCTTCTATTTCATAGAAACGCATGTGAGTTTTTTTGAATGCTTGTAATTAGCTTAAGGCACTTTCAAAGGAAAGTGATTTTCTCTGAAAGGACAGCATTTCGAAAGTGAAGCAACACTCCATTCACTTCGCACAGTGAATTGAAGTGTTGGTACAGACTGCTTCTCGTTCAGAGTAAGAGATGTGAGTTTCTTGTGAATTCTTATAAGTACCTTAAGGCAGTTTCAAAAGGGAGTGATTTTCTCTGAAAGGAGAGCATTTAGAAAGTGAAGCAACACTCCATTCACTTCGCACAGTGAATTGAAGTGTTGGAACAGACTGCTTCTCTTTCAGAGAAACAGATGTGAGTTTCTTGTGAATGCTTGTAAGTAGCTTAAGGTACTTTCAAGGGAAAGTGATTTTCTCTGAAAGGACAGCATTTAGAAAGTGAAGCAACACTCCTTTCACTTCGCACAGTGAATTGATTTGTTGGAACAGACTCCTTCTCTTTCAGAGAAACGCATGTGAGTTTTTTGTGAATGCTTGTAAGTAGCTTAAGGCACTTTCAAAGGAAAGTGATTTTCTCTGAAAGGACAGCATTTAGAAAGTGAAGCAACACTCCATTCACTTCAAACATTGAATTGAAGTGTTGGAACAGACTGCTTCTCGTTCAGAGTAAGAGATGTTTCTTGTGAATTCTTATAAATAGCTTAAGGCAGTTTCAAAAGGGAGTGATTTTCTCTGAAAGGAGAGCATTTAGAAAGTGAAGCAACTCTCCATTCACTTTCGCACACTGAATTGAAGTGTTGGAACAGACTGCTTCTCTTTCAGAGAAACGCATGTGAGTTTTTTGTGAATGCTTGTAAGTAGCTTAAGGCACTTTCAAAGGAAAGTGATTTTCTCTGAAAGGACAGGATTTAGAAAGTGAAGCAACACTCCACTCACTTCGCACAGTGAATTGAAGTTTTGGAACAGACTGCTTCTCTTTCAGAGAAACGCATGTGAATTTCTGTTGAATGTTTGTAAGTAGCTTAAGGCACTTTCAAAGGAAAGTGATTTTCTCTGAAAGGACAGCATTTAGAAAGTGAAGCAACACTCCATTCACTTCGCACAGTGAATAAGTGTTGGAACAGACTGCTTCTCTTTCAGAAAAACGCATGTGAGTTTCTTGTGAATGCTTGTCAGTAGCTTAAGGCACTATCAAAGGAAAGTGATTTTCTCTGAAAGGACAGCATTTAGAAAGTGAAGCAACACTCCGTTCACTTCGCATAGTGAATTGAAGTGTTGGAACAGACTGCTTCTCGTTCAGAGTAAGAGATGTGAGTTTCTTGTGAATGCTTGTAAGTAGCTTAAGACAGTTTCAAAAGGGAGTGATTTTCTCTGAAAGGAGAACATTTAGAAAGTGAAGCAACACTCCATTCACTTCGCACAGTGAATTGAAGTGTTGGAACAGACTGCTTCTCTTTCAGTGAAACAGATGTGAGTTTCTTGTGAATGCTTGTAAGTAGCTTAAGGTACTTTCAAGGGAAAGTGATTTTCTCTGAAAGGACAGCATTTAGAAAGTGAAGCAACACTCCATTCACTTCGCACAGTGAATTGAAGTGTTGGAACAGACTGCTTCTCGTTCAGAGAAACAGATGTGAGTTTCTTGTGAATGCTTGTAAGTAGCTTAAGGCAGTTTCAAAAGGGAGTGATTTTCTCTGAAAGGAGAGCATTTAGAAAGTGAAGCAACACTCCATTCACTTCGCACAGTGAATTGAAGTGTTGGAACAGACTGCTTCTCTTTCAGAGAAACGCATGTGAATTTCTGTTGAATGCTTGTAGGTAGCTTAAGGCAGTTTCAAAGGAAACTGATTTTCTCTGAAAAGAGAGCATTTAGAAAGTGAAGCAACACTCCATTCACGTCGCACAGTGAATTGAAGTGTTGGAACAGACTGCTTCTCGTTCAGAGTAAGAGATGTGAGTTTCTTGTGAATGCTTGTAAGTAGCTTAAGACAGTTTCAAAAGGGAGTGATTTTCTCTGAAAGGAGAACATTTAGAAAGTGAAGCAACACTCCATTCACTTCGCACAGTGAATTGAAGTGTTGGAACAGACTGCTTCTCTTTCAGTGAAACAGATGTGAGTTTCTTGTGAATGCTTGTAAGTAGCTTAAGGTACTTTCAAGGGAAAGTGATTTTCTCTGAAAGGACAGCATTTAGAAAGTGAAGCAACACTCCATTCACTTCGCACAGTGAATTGAAGTGTTGGAACAGACTGCTTCTCGTTCAGAGAAACAGATGTGAGTTTCTTGTGAATGCTTGTAAGTAGCTTAAGGCAGTTTCAAAAGGGAGTGATTTTCTCTGAAAGGAGAGCATTTAGAAAGTGAAGCAACACTCCATTCACTTCGCACAGTGAATTGAAGTGTTGGAACAGACTGCTTCTCTTTCAGAGAAACGCATGTGAATTTCTGTTGAATGCTTGTAGGTAGCTTAAGGCAGTTTCAAAGGAAACTGATTTTCTCTGAAAAGAGAGCATTTAGAAAGTGAAGCAACACTCCATTCACGTCGCACAGTGAATTGAAGTGTTGGAACAGACTGCTTCTCGTTCAGAGTAAGAGATGTGAGTTTCTTGTGAATGCTTGTAAGTAGCTTAAGACAGTTTCAAAAGGGAGTGATTTTCTCTGAAAGGAGAACATTTAGAAAGTGAAGCAACACTCCATTCACTTCACACAGTGAATTGAAGTGTTGGAACAGACTGCTTCTCTTTCAGTGAAACAGATGTGAGTTTCTTGTGAATGCTTGTAAGTAGCTTAAGGTACTTTCAAGGGAAAGTGATTTTCTCTGAAAGGACAGCATTTAGAAAGTGAAGCAAAACTCCATTCACTTCGCACAGTGAATTGAAGTGTTGGAACAGACTGCTTCTCTTTCAGAGAAATGCATGTGAATTTCTGTTGAATGCTTGTAGGTAGCTTAAGGCAGTTTCAAAGGAGAGTGATTTTCTCTGAAAAGAGAGCATTTAGAAAGTGAAGCAACACTCCATTCACTTCGCACAGTGAATTGAAGTTTTCGAACAGACTGCTTCTCTTTCAGAAAAATGCATGTGAGTTTCTTGTGAATGCTTGTAAGTAGCTTAAGGCAATTTCAAAGGAAAGTGATTTTCTCTGAAAAGACAGCATTTAGAAAGTGAAGCAACACTCCATTCACTTCAAACAGTGAATTGAAGTGCTGGAACCGACTGCTTCTTGTTCAGAGTAAGAGATGAGAGTTTCTTTAGAATTCTTATAAGTAGCTTAAGGCAGTTTCAAAAGGGAGTGATTTTCTCTGAAAGGAGAGCATTTAGAAAGTGAAGCCACACTCCATTCACTTTCGCACAGTGAATTGAAGTGTTGGAACAGACTGCTTCTCTTTCAGAGAAACGCATGTGAGTTTTTTGTGAATGCTTGTAAGTAGCTTAAGGCACTTTCAAAGGAAAGTGATTTTCTCTGAAACTACAGCATTTAGTATGTGAAGCAACACTCCATTCACTTCTCACAGTGAATTGAAGTGTTGGAACAGACTGCTTCTCTTTCAGAGAAACAGATGTGAGTTTCTTGTGAATGCTTGTAAGTAGCTTAAGGTACTTTCAAGGGAAAGTGATTTTCTCTGTAAGGACAGCACGTAGAAAGTGAAGCAACACTCCATTCACTTCGCACAGTGAATTGAAGTGTTGGACCAGACTGCTTCTCTTTCAGAGAAACAGATGTGAGTTTCTTGTGAATGCTTGTAAGTAGCTTAAGGTACTTTCAAGGGAAAGTGATTTTCTCTGAAAGGACAGCATTTAGAAAGTGAAGCAACACTCCATTCACTTCGCACAGTGAATTGAAGTGTTGGAACAGACTGCTTCTATTTCATAGAAACGCATGTGAGTTTTTTTGAATGCTTGTAAGTAGCTTAAGGCACTTTCAAAGGAAAGTGATTTTCTCTGAAAGGACAGCATTTCGAAAGTGAAGCAACACTCCATTCACTTCGCACAGTGAATTGAAGTGTTGGTACAGACTGCTTCTCGTTCAGAGTAAGAGATGTGAGTTTCTTGTGAATTCTTATAAGTACCTTAAGGCAGTTTCAAAAGGGAGTGATTTTCTCTGAAAGGAGAGCATTTAGAAAGTGAAGCAACACTCCATTCACTTCGCACAGTGAATTGAAGTGTTGGAACAGACTGCTTCTCTTTCAGAGAAACAGATGTGAGTTTCTTGTGAATGCTTGTAAGTAGCTTAAGGTACTTTCAAGGGAAAGTGATTTTCTCTGAAAGGACAGCATTTAGAAAGTGAAGCAACACTCCTTTCACTTCGCACAGTGAATTGATTTGTTGGAACAGACTCCTTCTCTTTCAGAGAAACGCATGTGAGTTTTTTGTGAATGCTTGTAAGTAGCTTAAGGCACTTTCAAAGGAAAGTGATTTTCTCTGAAAGGACAGCATTTAGAAAGTGAAGCAACACTCCATTCACTTCAAACATTGAATTGAAGTGTTGGAACAGACTGCTTCTCGTTCAGAGTAAGAGATGTTTCTTGTGAATTCTTATAAATAGCTTAAGGCAGTTTCAAAAGGGAGTGATTTTCTCTGAAAGGAGAGCATTTAGAAAGTGAAGCAACTCTCCATTCACTTTCGCACACTGAATTGAAGTGTTGGAACAGACTGCTTCTCTTTCAGAGAAACGCATGTGAGTTTTTTGTGAATGCTTGTAAGTAGCTTAAGGCACTTTCAAAGGAAAGTGATTTTCTCTGAAAGGACAGGATTTAGAAAGTGAAGCAACACTCCACTCACTTCGCACAGTGAATTGAAGTTTTGGAACAGACTGCTTCTCTTTCAGAGAAACGCATGTGAATTTCTGTTGAATGTTTGTAAGTAGCTTAAGGCACTTTCAAAGGAAAGTGATTTTCTCTGAAAGGACAGCATTTAGAAAGTGAAGCAACACTCCATTCACTTCGCACAGTGAATAAGTGTTGGAACAGACTGCTTCTCTTTCAGAAAAACGCATGTGAGTTTCTTGTGAATGCTTGTCAGTAGCTTAAGGCACTATCAAAGGAAAGTGATTTTCTCTGAAAGGACAGCATTTAGAAAGTGAAGCAACACTCCGTTCACTTCGCATAGTGAATTGAAGTGTTGGAACAGACTGCTTCTCTTTCAGAGAAACGCATGTGAGTTTTTTGTGAATGCTTGTAAGTAGCTTAAGGCACTTTCAAAGGAAAGTGTTTTTCTCTGAAAAGACAGCATTTAGAAAGTGAAGCAACACTCCATTCACTTCAAATAGTGAATTGAAGTGTTGGAACAGACTGCTTCTCGTTCAGAGTAAGAGATGTGAGTTTCTTGTGAATGCTTGTAAGTAGCTTAAGACAGTTTCAAAAGGGAGTGATTTTCTCTGAAAGGAGAACATTTAGAAAGTGAAGCAACACTCCATTCACTTCGCACAGTGAATTGAAGTGTTGGAACAGACTGCTTCTCTTTCAGTGAAACAGATGTGAGTTTCTTGTGAATGCTTGTAAGTAGCTTAAAGTACTTTCAAGGGAAAGTGATTTTCTCTGAAAGGACAGCATTTAGAAAGTGAAGCAACACTCCATTCACTTCGCACAGTGAATTGAAGTGTTGGAACAGACTGCTTCTCGTTCAGAGAAACAGATGTGAGTTTCTTGTGAATGCTTGTAAGTAGCTTAAGGCAGTTTCAAAAGGGAGTGATTTTCTCTGAAAGGAGAGCATTTAGAAAGTGAAGCAACACTCCATTCACTTCGCACAGTGAATTGAAGTGTTGGAACAGACTGCTTCTCTTTCAGAGAAACGCATGTGAATTTCTGTTGAATGCTTGTAGGTAGCTTAAGGCAGTTTCAAAGGAAAGTGATTTTCTCTGAAAAGAGAGCATTTAGAAAGTGAAGCAACACTCCATTCACGTCGCACAGTGAATTGAAGTGTTGGAACAGACTGCTTCTCGTTCAGAGTAAGAGATGTGAGTTTCTTGTGAATGCTTGTAAGTAGCTTAAGACAGTTTCAAAAGGGAGTGATTTTCTCTGAAAGGAGAACATTTAGAAAGTGAAGCAACACTCCATTCACTTCGCACAGTGAATTGAAGTGTTGGAACAGACTGCTTCTCTTTCAGTGAAACAGATGTGAGTTTCTTGTGAATGCTTGTAAGTAGCTTAAGGTACTTTCAAGGGAAAGTGATTTTCTCTGAAAGGACAGCATTTAGAAAGTGAAGCAAAACTCCATTCACTTCGCACAGTGAATTGAAGTGTTGGAACAGACTGCTTCTCTTTCAGAGAAATGCATGTGAATTTCTGTTGAATGCTTGTAGGTAGCTTAAGGCAGTTTCAAAGGAGAGTGATTTTCTCTGAAAAGAGAGCATTTAGAAAGTGAAGCAACACTCCATTCACTTCGCACAGTGAATTGAAGTTTTCGAACAGACTGCTTCTCTTTCAGAAAAATGCATGTGAGTTTCTTGTGAATGCTTGTAAGTAGCTTAAGGCAATTTCAAAGGAAAGTGATTTTCTCTGAAAGGACAGCATTTAGAAAGTGAAGAAACACTCCATTCTCTTCACACAGTGAATTGAAGTGTTGGAACAGACTGCTTCTCTTTCAGAAAAACGCATGTGAGTTTCTTGTGAATGCTTGTCAGTAGCTTAAGGCACTATCAAAGGAAAGTGATTTTCTCTGAAAGGACAGCATTTAGAAAGTGAAGCAACACTCCGTTCACTTCGCATAGTGAATTGAAGTGTTGGAACAGACTGCTTCTCGTTCAGAGTAAGAGATGTGAGTTTCTTGTGAATGCTTGTAAGTAGCTTAAGACAGTTTCAAAAGGGAGTGATTTTCTCTGAAAGGAGAACATTTAGAAAGTGAAGCAACACTCCATTCACTTCGCACAGTGAATTGAAGTGTTGGAACAGACTGCTTCTCTTTCAGTGAAACAGATGTGAGTTTCTTGTGAATGCTTGTAAGTAGCTTAAGGTACTTTCAAGGGAAAGTGATTTTCTCTGAAAGGACAGCATTTAGAAAGTGAAGCAACACTCCATTCACTTCGCACAGTGAATTGAAGTGTTGGAACAGACTGCTTCTCGTTCAGAGAAACAGATGTGAGTTTCTTGTGAATGCTTGTAAGTAGCTTAAGGCAGTTTCAAAAGGGAGTGATTTTCTCTGAAAGGAGAGCATTTAGAAAGTGAAGCAACACTCCATTCACTTCGCACAGTGAATTGAAGTGTTGGAACAGACTGCTTCTCTTTCAGAGAAACGCATGTGAATTTCTGTTGAATGCTTGTAGGTAGCTTAAGGCAGTTTCAAAGGAAAGTGATTTTCTCTGAAAAGAGAGCATTTAGAAAGTGAAGCAACACTCCATTCACGTCGCACAGTGAATTGAAGTGTTGGAACAGACTGCTTCTCGTTCAGAGTAAGAGATGTGAGTTTCTTGTGAATGCTTGTAAGTAGCTTAAGACAGTTTCAAAAGGGAGTGATTTTCTCTGAAAGGAGAACATTTAGAAAGTGAAGCAACACTCCATTCACTTCGCACAGTGAATTGAAGTGTTGGAACAGACTGCTTCTCTTTCAGTGAAACAGATGTGAGTTTCTTGTGAATGCTTGTAAGTAGCTTAAGGTACTTTCAAGGGAAAGTGATTTTCTCTGAAAGGACAGCATTTAGAAAGTGAAGCAACACTCCATTCACTTCGCACAGTGAATTGAAGTGTTGGAACAGACTGCTTCTCGTTCAGAGAAACAGATGTGAGTTTCTTGTGAATGCTTGTAAGTAGCTTAAGGCAGTTTCAAAAGGGAGTGATTTTCTCTGAAAGGAGAGCATTTAGAAAGTGAAGCAACACTCCATTCACTTCGCACAGTGAATTGAAGTGTTGGAACAGACTGCTTCTCTTTCAGAGAAACGCATGTGAATTTCTGTTGAATGCTTGTAGGTAGCTTAAGGCAGTTTCAAAGGAAAGTGATTTTCTCTGAAAAGAGAGCATTTAGAAAGTGAAGCAACACTCCATTCACGTCGCACAGTGAATTGAAGTGTTGGAACAGACTGCTTCTCGTTCATAGTAAGAGATGTGAGTTTCTTGTGAATGCTTGTAAGTAGCTTAAGACAGTTTCAAAAGGGAGTGATTTTCTCTGAAAGGAGAACATTTAGAAAGTGAAGCAACACTCCATTCACTTCACACAGTGAATTGAAGTGTTGGAACAGACTGCTTCTCTTTCAGTGAAACAGATGTGAGTTTCTTGTGAATGCTTGTAAGTAGCTTAAGGTACTTTCAAGGGAAAGTGATTTTCTCTGAAAGGACAGCATTTAGAAAGTGAAGCAAAACTCCATTCACTTCGCACAGTGAATTGAAGTGTTGGAACAGACTGCTTCTCTTTCAGAGAAATGCATGTGAATTTCTGTTGAATGCTTGTAGGTAGCTTAAGGCAGTTTCAAAGGAGAGTGATTTTCTCTGAAAAGAGAGCATTTAGAAAGTGAAGCAACACTCCATTCACTTCGCACAGTGAATTGAAGTTTTCGAACAGACTGCTTCTCTTTCAGAAAAATGCATGTGAGTTTCTTGTGAATGCTTGTAAGTAGCTTAAGGCAATTTCAAAGGAAAGTGATTTTCTCTGAAAAGACAGCATTTAGAAAGTGAAGCAACACTCCATTCACTTCAAACAGTGAATTGAAGTGCTGGAACCGACTGCTTCTTGTTCAGAGTAAGAGATGAGAGTTTCTTTAGAATTCTTATAAGTAGCTTAAGGCAGTTTCAAAAGGGAGTGATTTTCTCTGAAAGGAGAGCATTTAGAAAGTGAAGCCACACTCCATTCACTTTCGCACAGTGAATTGAAGTGTTGGAACAGACTGCTTCTCTTTCAGAGAAACGCATGTGAGTTTTTTGTGAATGCTTGTAAGTAGCTTAAGGCACTTTCAAAGGAAAGTGATTTTCTCTGAAACTACAGCATTTAGTATGTGAAGCAACACTCCATTCACTTCTCACAGTGAATTGAAGTGTTGGAACAGACTGCTTCTCTTTCAGAGAAACAGATGTGAGTTTCTTGTGAATGCTTGTAAGTAGCTTAAGGTACTTTCAAGGGAAAGTGATTTTCTCTGTAAGGACAGCACGTAGAAAGTGAAGCAACACTCCATTCACTTCGCACAGTGAATTGAAGTGTTGGACCAGACTGCTTCTCTTTCAGAGAAACAGATGTGAGTTTCTTGTGAATGCTTGTAAGTAGCTTAAGGTCCTTTCAAGGGAAAGTGATTTTCTCTGAAAGGAGAGCATTTAGAAAGTGAAGCAACACTCCATTCACTTCGCACAGTGAATTGAAGTGTTGGAACAGACTGCTTCTATTTCATAGAAACGCATGTGAGTTTTTTTGAATGCTTGTAAGTAGCTTAAGGCACTTTCAAAGGAAAGTGATTTTCTCTGAAAGGACAGCATTTCGAAAGTGAAGCAACACTCCATTCACTTCGCACAGTGAATTGAAGTGTTGGTACAGACTGCTTCTCGTTCAGAGTAAGAGATGTGAGTTTCTTGTGAATTCTTATAAGTACCTTAAGGCAGTTTCAAAAGGGAGTGATTTTCTCTGAAAGGAGAGCATTTAGAAAGTGAAGCAACACTCCATTCACTTCGCACAGTGAATTGAAGTGTTGGAACAGACTGCTTCTCTTTCAGAGAAACAGATGTGAGTTTCTTGTGAATGCTTGTAAGTAGCTTAAGGTACTTTCAAGGGAAAGTGATTTTCTCTGAAAGGACAGCATTTAGAAAGTGAAGCAACACTCCTTTCACTTCGCACAGTGAATTGAAGTGTTGGAACAGACTGCTTCTCTTTCAGAGAAACAGATGTGAGTTTCTTGTGAATGCTTGTAAGTAGCTTAAGGTAGATTGAAGGGAAAGTGATTTTCTCTGAAAGGACAGCATTTAGAATGTGAAGCAACACGCCATTCACTTCTCACAGTGAATTGAAGTGTTGGAACAGACTGCTTCTCTTTCAGAGTAACAGATGTGAGTTTCTTGTGAATGCTTGTAAGTAGCTTAAGGTACTTTCAAGGGAAAGTGATTTTCTCTGAAAGGACAGCATTTAGAAAGTGAAGCAATACTCCATTCACTTCGCACAGTGAATTGAAGTGTTGGACCAGACTGCTTCTCTTTCAGAGAAACAGATGTGAGTTTCTTGTGAATGCTTGTAAGTAGCTTAAGGCACTTTCAAAGGAAAGTGATTTTCTCTGAAAGGACAGCATTTAGAAAGTGAAGCAACACTCCGTTCACTTCGCATAGTGAATTGAAGTGTTGGAACAGACTGCTTCTCTTTCAGAGAAACGCATGTGAGTTTTTTGTGAATGCTTGTAAGTAGCTTAAGACAGTTTCAAAAGGGAGTGATTTTCTCTGAAAGGAGAACATTTAGAAAGTGAAGCAACACTCCATTCACTTCGCACAGTGAATTGAAGTGTTCGAACAGACTGCTTCTCTTTCAGAAAAATGCATGTGAGTTTCTTGTGAATGCTTGTAAGTAGCTTAAGGTACTTTCAAGGGAAAGTGATTTTCTCTGAAAGGACAGCATTTAGAAAGTGAAGCAAAACTCCATTCACTTCGCACAGTGAATTGAAGTGTTGGAACAGACTGCTTCTCGTTCAGAGAAACAGATGTGAGTTTCTTGTGAATGCTTGTAAGTAGCTTAAGGCAGTTTCAAAAGGGAGTGATTTTCTCTGAAAGGAGAGCATTTAGAAAGTGAAGCAACACTCCATTCACTTCGCACAGTGAATTGAAGTGTTGGAACAGACTGCTTCTCTTTCAGAGAAACGCATGTGAATTTCTGTTGAATGCTTGTAGGTAGCTTAAGGCAGTTTCAAAGGAAAGTGATTTTCTCTGAAAAGAGATCATTTAGAAAGTGAAGCAACACTCCATTCACTTCGCACAGTGAATTGAAGTGTTCGAACAGACTGCTTCTCTTTCAGAGTAACAGATGTGAGTTTCTTGTGAATGCTTGTAAGTAGCTTAAGGTACTTTCAAGGGAAAGTGATTTTCTCTGAAAGGACAGCATTTAGAAAGTGAAGCAATACTCCATTCACTTCGCACAGTGAATTGAAGTGTTGGACCAGACTGCTTCTCTTTCAGAGAAACAGATGTGAGTTTCTTGTGAATGCTTGTAAGTAGCTTAAGGCACTTTCAAAGGAAAGTGATTTTCTCTGAAAGGACAGCATTTAGAAAGTGAAGCAACACTCCGTTCACTTCGCATAGTGAATTGAAGTGTTGGAATAGACTGCTTCTCTTTCAGAGAAACGCATGTGAGTTTTTTGTGAATGCTTGTAAGTAGCTTAAGGCACTTTCAAAGGAAAGTGTTTTTCTCTGAAAAGACAGCATTTAGAAAGTGAAGCAACACTCCATTCACTTCAAATAGTGAATTGAAGTGTTGGAACAGACTGCTTCTCGTTCAGAGTAAGAGATGTGAGTTTCTTGTGAATGCTTGTAAGTAGCTTAAGACAGTTTCAAAAGGGAGTGATTTTCTCTGAAAGGAGAACATTTAGAAAGTGAAGCAACACTCCATTCACTTCGCACAGTGAATTGAAGTGTTCGAACAGACTACTTCTCTTTCAGAAAAATGCATGTGAGTTTCTTGTGAATGCTTGTAAGTAGCTTAAGGTACTTTCAAGGGAAAGTGATTTTCTCTGAAAGGACAGCATTTAGAAAGTGAAGCAAAACTCCATTCACTTCGCACAGTGAATTGAAGTGTTGGAACAGACTGCTTCTCGTTCAGAGAAACAGATGTGAGCTTCTTGTGAATGCTTGTAAGTAGCTTAAGGCAGTTTCAAAAGGGAGTGATTTTCTCTGAAAGGAGAGCATTTAGAAAGTGAAGCAACACTCCATTCACTTCGCACAGTGAATTGAAGTGTTGGAACAGACTGCTTCTCTTTCAGAGAAACGCATGTGAATTTCTGTTGAATGCTTGTAGGTAGCTTAAGGCAGTTTCAAAGGAAAGTGATTTTCTCTGAAAAGAGATCATTTAGAAAGTGAAGCAACACTCCATTCACTTCGCACAGTGAATTGAAGTGTTCGAACAGACTGCTTCTCTTTCAGAGTAACAGATGTGAGTTTCTTGTGAATGCTTGTAAGTAGCTTAAGGCACTTTCAAGGGAAAGTGATTTTCTCTGAAAGGACAGCATTTAGAAAGTGAAGCAACACTCCATTCACTTCAAACAGTGAATTGAAGTGTTGGAACAGACTGCTTCTCTTTCAGAGTAAGAGATGTGTGTTTCTTGTGAATGCTTGTAAGTAGCTTAAGGCACTTTCAAAAGGGAGTGATTTTCTCTAAAAGGAGAGCATTTAGAAAGTGAAGCAACACTCCACTCACTTCGCACAGTGAATTGAAGTTTTGGAACAGACTGCTTCTCTTTCAGAGAAACGCATGTGAATTTCTGTTGAATGTTTGTAAGTAGCTTAAGGCACTTTCAAAGGAAAGTGATTTTCTCTGAAAGAACAGCATTTAGAAAGTGAAGAAACACTCCATTCACTTCACACAGTGAATTGAAGTGTTGGAACAGACTGATTCTCTTTCAGAAAAACGCATGTGAATTTCTGTTGAATGCTTGTAAGTAGCTTATGGCAGTTTCAAAGGAAAGTGTTTTTCTCTGAAAAGAAAGCATTTAGAAAGTGAAGCAACACTCCATTCACTTCGCACAGTGAATTGAAGTGTTGGAACAGACTGCTTCTCTTTCAGAAAAACGCATGTGAGTTTTTTGTGAATGCTTGTAAGTAGCTTAAGGCACTTTCAAAGGAAAGTGATTTTCTCTGAAAGGACAGCATTTAGAAAGTGAAGCAACACTCCGTTAACTTCGCATAGTGAATTGAAGTGTTGGAACAGACTGCTTCTCTTTCAGAGAAACGCATGTGAGTTTTTTGTGATTGCTTCTAAGTAGCTTAAGGCACTTTCAAAGGAAAGTGTTTTTCTCTGAAAAGAAAGCATTTAGAAAGTGAAGCAACACTCCATTCACTTTGCACAGTGAATTGAAGTGTTGGAACAGACTGCTTCTCTTTCAGAAAAACGCATGTGAGTTTTTTGTGAATGCTTGTAAGTAGCTTAAGGCACTTTCAAAGGAAAGTGATTTTCTCTGAAAGGACAGCATTTAGAAAGTGAAGCAACACTCCGTTAACTTCGCATAGTGAATTGAAGAGTTGGAACAGACTGCTTCTCTTTCAGAGAAACGCATGTGGGTTTTTTGTGAATGCTTCTAAGTAGCTTAAGGCACTTTCAAAGGAAAGTGTTTTTCTCTGAAAAGACAGCATTTCAAAAGTGAAGCAACACTCCATTCACTTGAAACAGTGAATTGAAGTGTTGGAACAGACTGCTTCTCTTTCAGAGTAAGAGATGTGTGTTTCTTGTGAATGCTTGTAAGTAGCTTAAGGCACTTTCAAAAGGGAGTGATTTTCTCTAAAAGGAGAGCATTTAGAAAGTGAAGCAACACTCCACTCACTTCGCACAGTGAATTGAAGTGTTGGAACAGACTGCTTCTCTTTCAGAGTAACAGATGTGAGTTTCTTGTGAATGTTTGTAAGTAGCTTAAGGTACTTTCAAGGGAAAGTGATTTTCTCTGAAAGGACAGCATTTAGAAAGTGAAGCAACACTCCATTCACTTCGCACAGTGAATTGAAGTGTTAGACCAGACTGCTTCTCTTTCAGAGAAACAGATGTGAGTTTCTTGTGAATGCTTGTAAGTAGCTTAAGGCACTTTCAAAGGAAAGTGATTTTCTCTGAAACTACAGCATTTAGAATGTGAAGCAACACTCCATTCACTTCTCACAGTGAATTTAAGTGTTGGTACAGACTGCTTCTCTTTCAGAGAAACAGATGTGAGTTTCTTGTGAATGCTTGTAAGTAGCTTAAGGTACTTTCAAGGGAAAGTGATTTTCTCTGAAAGGACAGCATTTAGAAAGTGAAGCAACACTCCATTCACTTCGCACAGTGAATTGAAGTGTTGGAAAACAGTGCTTCTCTCTCAGAGAAACGCATGTGAGTTTTTTGTGAATGCTTGTAAGTAGCTTAAGGCACTTTCAAATTAAAGTGATTTTCTCTGAAAGGACAGCATTTAAAAAGTGAAGCAACACTCCATTCACTTCAAACAGTGAATTGAAGTGTTGGAACAGACTGCTTCTCGTTCAGAAAAGAGATGTGAGTTTCTTGTGAATGCTTGTAAGTAGCTTAAGGCAGTTTCAAAAGGGAGTGATTTTCTCTGAAAGGAGAGTATTTAGAAAGTGAAGCAACACTCCATTCACTTTCGCACAGTGAATTGAAGTGTTGGAAGAGACTGCTTCTCTTTCAGAGAAACGCATGTGAGTTTTTTGTGAATGCTTGTAAGTAGCTTAAGGCACTTTCAAAGGAAAGTGATTTTCTCTGAAACTACAGCATTTAGTATGTGAAGCAACACTCCATTCACTTCTCACAGTGAATTGAAGTGTTGGAACAGACTGCTTCTCTTTCAGAGTAACAGATGTGAGTTTCTTGTGAATGCTTGTAAGTAGCTTAAGGTACTTTCAAGGGAAAGTGATTTTCTCTGAAAGGACAGCATTTAGAAAGTGAAGCAACACTCCATTCACTTCGCACAGTGAATTGAAGTGTTGGACCAGACTGCTTCTCTTTCAGAGAAACAGATGTGAGTTTCTTGTGAATGCTTGTAAGTAGCTTAAGGTACTTTCAAGGGAAAGTGATTTTCTCTGAAAGGAGAGCATTTAGAAAGTGAAGCAACACTCCATTCACTTCGCACAGTGAATTGAAGTGTTGGAACAGACTGCTTCTCTTTCAGAGAAACGTATGGGAGTTTTTTGTGAATGCTTGTAAGTAGCTTAAGGCACTTTCAAAGGAAAGTGATTTTCTCTGAAAGGACAGCATTTCGAAAGTGAAGCAACACTCCATTCACTTCAAACATTGAATTGAAGTGTTGGAACAGACTGCTTCTCTTTCAGAGTAAGAGATGTGTGTTTCTTGTGAATGCTTGTAAGTAGCTTAAGGCACTTTCAAAAGGGAGTGATTTTCTCTAAAAGGAGAGCATTTAGAAAGTGAAGCAACACTCCACTCACTTCGCACAGTGAATTGAAGTTTTGGAACAGACTGCTTCTCTTTCAGAGAAACGCATGAGAATTTCTGTTGAATGTTTGTAAGTAGCTTAAGGCACTTTCAAAGGAAAGTGATTTTCTCTGAAAGGACAGCATTTAGAAAGTGAAGAAACACTCCATTCTCTTCACACAGTGAATTGAAGTGTTGGAACAGACTGCTTCTCTTTCAGAAAAACGCATGTGAATTTCTGTTGAATGCTTGTAAGTAGCTTAAGGCAGTTTCAAAGGAAAGTGACTTTCTCTGAAAGGAGAGCATTTAGAAAGTGAAGCAACACTCCATTCACTTCGCACAGTGAATTGAAGTGTTGGAACAGACTGCTTCTCTTTCAGAAAAACGCATGTGAGTTTCTTGTGAATGCTTGTAAGTAGCTTAAGGCACTTTCAAAGGAAAGTGATTTTCTCTGAAAGGACAGCATTTAGAAAGTGAAACAACACTCCGTTCACTTCGCATAGTGAATTGAAGTGTTGGAACAGAATGCTTCTCTTTCAGAGAAACGTATGTGAGTTTTTTGTGAATGCTTGTAAGTAGCTTAAGGCACTTTCAAAGGAAAGTGATTTTCTCTGAAAGGACAGGATTTAGAAAGTGAAGCAACACTCCATTCACTTCGCACAGTGAATTGAAGTGTTGGAACAGACTGCTTCTCTTTCAGAGAAACGCATGTGAATTTCTGTTGAATGCTTGTAGGTAGCTTAAGGCAGTTTCAAAGGAAAGTGATTTTCTCTGAAAAGAGAGCATTTAGAAAGTGAAGGAACACTCCATTCACTTCGCACAGTGAATAGAAGTTTTCGAACAGACTGCTTCTCTTTCAGAGAAACAGATGTGAGTTTCTTGTGAATGCTTGTAAGTAGCTTAAGGTACTTTGAAGGGAAAGTGATTTTCTCTGAAAGGACAGCATTTAGAAAGTGAAGCAACACTCCATTCACTTCGCACAGTGAATTGAAGTGTTGGAACAGACTGCTTCTCTTTCAGAGAAACGCATTTGAATTTCTGTTGAATGCTTTTAAGTAGTTTAAGGCAGTTTCAAAGGCAAGTGATTTTCTCTGAAAGGACATCATTTAAAAAGTGAAGCAACACTCCGTTCACTTCGCATAGTGAATTGAAGTGTTGGAAAAGAGTGCTTCTCTCTCAGAGAAACGCATGTGAGTTTTTTGTGAATGCTTGTAAGTAGCTTAAGGCACTTTCAAATTAAAGTGATTTTCTCTGAAAGGAAAGCATTTAAAAAGTGAAGCAACACTCCATTCACTTCGCACAGTGAAGTGAAGTGTTGGAACAGACTGCTTCTCGTTCAGAGTAAGAGATGTGAGTTTCTTGTGAATGCTTGTAAGTAGCTTAAGGCAGTTTCAAAAGGGAGTGATTTTCTCTGAAAGGAGAGCATTTAGAAAGTGAAGCAACACTCCATTCACTTTCGCACAGTGAATTGAAGTGTTGGAAGAGACTGCTTCTCTTTCAGAGAAACGCATGTGAGTTTTTTGTGAATGCTTGTAAGTAGCTTAAGGCACTTTCAAAGGAAAGTGATTTTCTCTGAAACTACAGCATTTAGTATGTGAAGCAACACTCCATTCACTTCTCACAGTGAATTGAAGTGTTGGAACAGACTGCTTCTCTTTCAGAGTAACAGATGTGAGTTTCTTGTGAATGCTTGTAAGTAGCTTAAGGTACTTTCAAGGGAAAGTGATTTTCTCTGAAAGGACAGCATTTAGAAAGTGAAGCAACACTCCATTCACTTCGCACAGTGAATTGAAGTGTTAGACCAGACTGCTTCTCTTTCAGAGAAACAGATGTGAGTTTCTTGTGAATGCTTGTAAGTAGCTTAAGGCACTTTCAAAGGAAAGTGATTTTCTCTGAAACTACAGCATTTAGAATGTGAAGCAACACTCTATTCACTTCTCACAGTGAATTGAAGTGTTGGAACAGACTGCTTCTCTTTCAGAGAAACAGATGTGAGTTTCTTGTGAATGCTTGTAAGTAGCTTAAGGTACTTTCAAGGGAAAGTGATTTTCTCTGTAAGGACAGCATTTAGAAAGTGAAGCAACACTCCATTCACTTCGCACAGTGAATTGAAGTGTTGGACCAGACTGCTTCTCTTTCAGAGAAACAGATGTGAGTTTCTTGTGAATGCTTGTAAGTAGCTTAAGGTACTTTCAAGGGAAAGTGATTTTCTCTGAAAGGAGAGCATTTAGAAAGTGAAGCAAAACTCCATTCACTTCGCACAGTGAATTGAAGTGTTGGAACAGACTGCTTCTCTTTCAGAAAAACGCATGTCAGTTTCTTGTGAATGCTTGTAAGTAGCTTAAGGCACTTTCAAAGGAAAGTGATTTTCTCTGAAAGGACAGCATTTAGAAAGTGAAACAACACTCCGTTCACTTCGCATAGTGAATTGAAGTGTTGGAACAGAATGCTTCTCTTTCAGAGAAACGTATGTGAGTTTTTTGTGAATGCTTGTAAGTAGCTTAAGGCACTTTCAAAGGAAAGTGATTTTCTCTGAAAGGACAGGATTTAGAAAGTGAAGCAACACTCCATTCACTTCGCACAGTGAATTGAAGTGTTGGAACAGACTGCTTCTCTTTCAGAGAAACGCATGTGAATTTCTGTTGAATGCTTGTAGGTAGCTTAAGGCAGTTTCAAAGGAAAGTGATTTTCTCTGAAAAGAGAGCATTTAGAAAGTGAAGGAACACTCCATTCACTTCGCACAGTGAATAGAAGTTTTCGAACAGACTGCTTCTCTTTCAGAGAAACAGATGTGAGTTTCTTGTGAATGCTTGTAAGTAGCTTAAGGTACTTTGAAGGGAAAGTGATTTTCTCTGAAAGGACAGCATTTAGAAAGTGAAGCAACACTCCATTCACTTCGCACAGTGAATTGAAGTGTTGGAACAGACTGCTTCTCTTTCAGAGAAACGCATTTGAATTTCTGTTGAATGCTTTTAAGTAGTTTAAGGCAGTTTCAAAGGCAAGTGATTTTCTCTGAAAGGACATCATTTAAAAAGTGAAGCAACACTCCGTTCACTTCGCATAGTGAATTGAAGTGTTGGAAAAGAGTGCTTCTCTCTCAGAGAAACGCATGTGAGTTTTTTGTGAATGCTTGTAAGTAGCTTAAGGCACTTTCAAATTAAAGTGATTTTCTCTGAAAGGACAGCATTTAAAAAGTGAAGCAACACTCCATTCACTTCGCACAGTGAAGTGAAGTGTTGGAACAGACTGCTTCTCGTTCAGAGTAAGAGATGTGAGTTTCTTGTGAATGCTTGTAAGTAGCTTAAGGCAGTTTCAAAAGGGAGTGATTTTCTCTGAAAGGAGAGCATTTAGAAAGTGAAGCAACACTCCATTCACTTTCGCACAGTGAATTGAAGTGTTGGAAGAGACTGCTTCTCTTTCAGAGAAACGCATGTGAGTTTTTTGTGAATGCTTGTAAGTAGCTTAAGGCACTTTCAAAGGAAAGTGATTTTCTCTGAAACTACAGCATTTAGTATGTGAAGCAACACTCCATTCACTTCTCACAGTGAATTGAAGTGTTGGAACAGACTGCTTCTCTTTCAGAGTAACAGATGTGAGTTTCTTGTGAATGCTTGTAAGTAGCTTAAGGTACTTTCAAGGGAAAGTGATTTTCTCTGAAAGGACAGCATTTAGAAAGTGAAGCAACACTCCATTCACTTCGCACAGTGAATTGAAGTGTTAGACCAGACTGCTTCTCTTTCAGAGAAACAGATGTGAGTTTCTTGTGAATGCTTGTAAGTAGCTTAAGGCACTTTCAAAGGAAAGTGATTTTCTCTGAAACTACAGCATTTAGAATGTGAAGCAACACTCTATTCACTTCTCACAGTGAATTGAAGTGTTGGAACAGACTGCTTCTCTTTCAGAGAAACAGATGTGAGTTTCTTGTGAATGCTTGTAAGTAGCTTAAGGTACTTTCAAGGGAAAGTGATTTTCTCTGTAAGGACAGCATTTAGAAAGTGAAGCAACACTCCATTCACTTCGCACAGTGAATTGAAGTGTTGGACCAGACTGCTTCTCTTTCAGAGAAACAGATGTGAGTTTCTTGTGAATGCTTGTAAGTAGCTTAAGGTACTTTCAAGGGAAAGTGATTTTCTCTGAAAGGAGAGCATTTAGAAAGTGAAGCAAAACTCCATTCACTTCGCACAGTGAATTGAAATGTTGGAACAGACTGCTTCTCTTTCATAGAAATGCATGTGAGTTTTTTGTGAATGCTTGTAGGTAGCTCAAGGCACTTTCAAAGGAAAGTGATTTTCTCTGAAAGGACAGCATTTCGAAAGTGAAGCAACACTCCATTCACTTCGCACAGTGAATTGAAGTGTTGGAACAGACTGCTTCTCGTTCAGAGTAAGAGATGTGAGTTTCTTGTGAATTCTTATAAGTACCTTAAGGCAGTTTCAAAAGGGAGTGATTTTCTCTGAAAGGAGAGCATTTAGAAAGTGAAGCAACACTCCATTCACTTCGCACAGTGAATTGAAGTGTTGGAACAGACTGCTTCTCTTTCAGAGAAACAGATGTGAGTTTCTTGTGAATGCTTGTAAGTAGCTTAAGGTACTTTCAAGGGAAAATGATTTTCTCTGAAAGGACAGCATTTAGAAAGTGAAGCAACACTCCTTTCACTTCGCACAGTGAATTGAAGTGTTGGAACAGACTGCTTCTCTTTCAGAGAAACAGATGTGAGTTTCTTGTGAATGCTTGTAAGTAGCTTAAGGTACTTTGAAGGGAAAGTGATTTTCTCTGAAAGGACAGCATTTAGAAAGTGAAGCAACACTCCATTCACTTCGCACAGTGAATTGAAGTGTTGGAACAGACTGCTTCTCTTTCAGAGAAACGCATTTGAATTTCTGTTGAATGCTTTTAAGTAGTTTAAGGCAGTTTCAAAGGAAAGTGATTTTCTCTGAAAGGACATCATTTAAAAAGTGAAGCAACACTCCGTTCACTTCGCATATTGAATTGAAGTGTTGGAAAAGAGTGCTTCTCTCTCAGAGAAACGCATGTGAGTTTTTTGTGAATGCTTGTAAGTAGCTTAAGGCACTTTCAAATTAAAGTGATTTTCTCTGAAAGGACAGCATTTAAAAAGTGAAGCAACACTCCATTCACTTCAAACAGTGAATTGAAGTGTTGGAACAGACTGCTTCTCGTTCAGAGTAAGAGATGTGAGTTTCTTGTGAATGCTTGTAAGTAGCTTAAGGCAGTTTCAAAAGGGAGTGATTTTCTCTGAAAGGAGAGTATTTAGAAAGTGAAGCAACACTCCATTCACTTTCGCACAGTGAATTGAAGTGTTGGAAGAGACTGCTTCTTTTTCAGAGAAACGCATGTGAGTTTTTTGTGAATGCTTGTAAGTAGCTTAAGGCACTTTCAAAGGAAAGTGATTTTCTCTGAAACTACAACATTTAGTATGTGAAGCAACACTCCATTCACTTCTCACAGTGAATTGAAGTGTTGGAACAGACTGCTTCTCTTTCAGAGTAACAGATGTGAGTTTCTTGTGAATGCTTGTAAGTAGCTTAAGGTACTTTCAAGGGAAAGTGATTTTCTCTGAAAGGACAGCATTTAGAAAGTGAAGCAACACTCCATTCACTTCGCACAGTGAATTGAAGTGTTGGACCAGACTGCTTCTCTTTCAGAGAAACAGATGTGAGTTTCTTGTGAATGCTTGTAAGTAGCTTAAGGTACTTTCAAGGGAAAGTGATTTTCTCTGAAAGGAGAGCATTTAGAAAGTGAAGCAACACTCCATTCACTTCGCACAGTGAATTGAAGTGTTGGAACAGACTGCTTCTCTTTCAGAGAAACGTATGGGAGTTTTTTGTGAATGCTTGTAAGTAGCTTAAGGCACTTTCAAAGGAAAGAGATTTTCTCTGAAAGGACAGCATTTCGAAAGTGAAGCAACACTCCATTCACTTCAAACATTGAATTGAAGTGTTGGAACAGACTGCTTCTCTTTCAGAGTAAGAGATGTGTGTTTCTTGTGAATGCTTGTAAGTAGCTTAAGGCACTTTCAAAAGGGAGTGATTTTCTCTAAAAGGAGAGCATTTAGAAAGTGAAGCAACACTCCATTCACTTCGCACAGTGAATTGAAGTTTTGGAACAGACTGCTTCTCTTTCAGAGAAACGCATGAGAATTTCTGTTGAATGTTTGTAAGTAGCTTAAGGCACTTTCAAAGGAAAGTGATTTTCTCTGAAAGGACAGCATTTAGAAAGTGAAGAAACACTCCATTCTCTTCACACAGTGAATTGAAGTGTTGGAACAGACTGCTTCTCTTTCAGAAAAACGCATGTGAATTTCTGTTGAATGCTTGTAAGTAGCTTAAGGCAGTTTCAAAGGAAAGTGACTTTCTCTGAAAGGAGAGCATTTAGAAAGTGAAGCAACACTCCATTCACTTCGCACAGTGAATTGAAGTGTTGGAACAGACTGCTTCTCTTTCAGAAAAATGCATGTGAGTTTCTTGTGAATGCTTGTAAGTAGCTTAAGGCACTTTCAAAGGAAAGTGATTTTCTCTGAAAGGACAGCATTTAGAAAGTGAAACAACACTCCGTTCACTTCGTACAGTGAATTGAAGTGTTGGAGCAGACTGCTTCTCTTTCAGAGAAACGTATGTGACTTTTTTGTGAATGCTTGTAAGTAGCTTAAGGCACTTTCAAAGGAAAGTGATTTTCTCTGAAAGGAGAGGATTTAGAAAGTGAAGCAACACTCCATTCACTTCGCACTGTGAATTGAAGTGTTGGAACAGACTGCTTCTCTTTCAGAGAAACGCATGTGAATTTCTGTTGAATGCTTGTAGGTAGCTCAAGGCAGTTTCAAAGGAAAGTGATTTTCTCTGAAAAGAGAGCATTTAGAAAGTGAAGGAACACTCCATTCACTTCGCACAGTGAATTGAAGTTTTCGAACAGACTGCTTCTCTTTCAGAAAAATGCATGTGAGTTTCTTGTGAATGCTTGTAAGTAGCTTAAGGCACTTTCAAATTAAAGTGATTTTCTCTGAAAGGACAGCATTTAGAAAGTGAAGCAACACTCCATTCACTTCAAACAGTGAATCGAAGTGTTGGAACCGACTGCTTCTCGTTCAGAGTAAGAGATGTGAGTTTCTTGTGAATTCTTATAAGTAGCTTAAGGCACTTTCAAAAGGGAGTGATTTTCTCTGAAAGGAGAGCATTTAGAAAGTGAAGCAACACTCCATTCACTTCGCACAGTGAATTGAAGTGTTGGAACAGACTGCTTCTCGTTCAGAGTAAGAGATGTGAGTTTCTTGTGAATTCTTATAAGTACCTTAAGGCAGTGTCAAAAGGGAGTGATTTTCTCTGAACGGAGAGCATTTAGAAAGTGAAGCAACACTCCATTCACTTCTCACAGTGAATTGAAGTGTTGGAACAGACTGCTTCTCTTTCAGAGTAACAGATGTGAGTTTCTTGTGAATGCTTGTAAGTAGCTTAAGGTACTTTCAAGGGAAAGTGATTTTCTCTGAAAGGACAGCATTTAGAAAGTGAAGCAACACTCCATTCACTTCGCACAGTGAATTGAAGTGTTAGACCAGACTGCTTCTCTTTCAGAGAAACAGATGTGAGTTTCTTGTGAATGCTTGTAAGTAGCTTAAGGCACTTTCAAAGGAAAGTGATTTTCTCTGAAACTACAGCATTTAGAATGTGAAGCAACACTCTATTCACTTCTCACAGTGAATTGAAGTGTTGGAACAGACTGCTTCTCTTTCAGAGAAACAGATGTGAGTTTCTTGTGAATGCTTGTAAGTAGCTTAAGGTACTTTCAAGGGAAAGTGATTTTCTCTGTAAGGACAGCATTTAGAAAGTGAAGCAACACTCCATTCACTTCGCACAGTGAATTGAAGTGTTGGACCAGACTGCTTCTCTTTCAGAGAAACAGATGTGAGTTTCTTGTGAATGCTTGTAAGTAGCTTAAGGTACTTTCAAGGGAAAGTGATTTTCTCTGAAAGGAGAGCATTTAGAAAGTGAAGCAAAACTCCATTCACTTCGCACAGTGAATTGAAGTGTTGGAACAGACTGCTTCTCTTTCAGAAAAACGCATGTCAGTTTCTTGTGAATGCTTGTAAGTAGCTTAAGGCACTTTCAAAGGAAAGTGATTTTCTCTGAAAGGACAGCATTTAGAAAGTGAAACAACACTCCGTTCACTTCGCATAGTGAATTGAAGTGTTGGAACAGAATGCTTCTCTTTCAGAGAAACGTATGTGAGTTTTTTGTGAATGCTTGTAAGTAGCTTAAGGCACTTTCAAAGGAAAGTGATTTTCTCTGAAAGGACAGGATTTAGAAAGTGAAGCAACACTCCATTCACTTCGCACAGTGAATTGAAGTGTTGGAACAGACTGCTTCTCTTTCAGAGAAACGCATGTGAATTTCTGTTGAATGCTTGTAGGTAGCTTAAGGCAGTTTCAAAGGAAAGTGATTTTCTCTGAAAAGAGAGCATTTAGAAAGTGAAGGAACACTCCATTCACTTCGCACAGTGAATAGAAGTTTTCGAACAGACTGCTTCTCTTTCCGAGAAACAGATGTGAGTTTCTTGTGAATGCTTGTAAGTAGCTTAAGGTACTTTGAAGGGAAAGTGATTTTCTCTGAAAGGACAGCATTTAGAAAGTGAAGCAACACTCCATTCACTTCGCACAGTGAATTGAAGTGTTGGAACAGACTGCTTCTCTTTCAGAGAAACGCATTTGAATTTCTGTTGAATGCTTTTAAGTAGTTTAAGGCAGTTTCAAAGGCAAGTGATTTTCTCTGAAAGGACATCATTTAAAAAGTGAAGCAACACTCCGTTCACTTCGCATAGTGAATTGAAGTGTTGGAAAAGAGTGCTTCTCTCTCAGAGAAACGCATGTGAGTTTTTTGTGAATGCTTGTAAGTAGCTTAAGGCACTTTCAAATTAAAGTGATTTTCTCTGAAAGGACAGCATTTAAAAAGTGAAGCAACACTCCATTCACTTCGCACAGTGAAGTGAAGTGTTGGAACAGACTGCTTCTCGTTCAGAGTAAGAGATGTGAGTTTCTTGTGAATGCTTGTAAGTAGCTTAAGGCAGTTTCAAAAGGGAGTGATTTTCTCTGAAAGGAGAGCATTTAGAAAGTGAAGCAACACTCCATTCACTTTCGCACAGTGAATTGAAGTGTTGGAAGAGACTGCTTCTCTTTCAGAGAAACGCATGTGAGTTTTTTGTGAATGCTTGTAAGTAGCTTAAGGCACTTTCAAAGGAAAGTGATTTTCTCTGAAACTACAGCATTTAGTATGTGAAGCAACACTCCATTCACTTCTCACAGTGAATTGAAGTGTTGGAACAGACTGCTTCTCTTTCAGAGTAACAGATGTGAGTTTCTTGTGAATGCTTGTAAGTAGCTTAAGGTACTTTCAAGGGAAAGTGATTTTCTCTGAAAGGACAGCATTTAGAAAGTGAAGCAACACTCCATTCACTTCGCACAGTGAATTGAAGTGTTAGACCAGACTGCTTCTCTTTCAGAGAAACAGATGTGAGTTTCTTGTGAATGCTTGTAAGTAGCTTAAGGCACTTTCAAAGGAAAGTGATTTTCTCTGAAACTACAGCATTTAGAATGTGAAGCAACACTCTATTCACTTCTCACAGTGAATTGAAGTGTTGGAACAGACTGCTTCTCTTTCAGAGAAACAGATGTGAGTTTCTTGTGAATGCTTGTAAGTAGCTTAAGGTACTTTCAAGGGAAAGTGATTTTCTCTGTAAGGACAGCATTTAGAAAGTGAAGCAACACTCCATTCACTTCGCACAGTGAATTGAAGTGTTGGACCAGACTGCTTCTCTTTCAGAGAAACAGATGTGTGTTTCTTGTGAATGCTTGTAAGTAGCTTAAGGTACTTTCAAGGGAAAGTGATTTTCTCTGAAAGGAGAGCATTTAGAAAGTGAAGCAAAACTCCATTCACTTCGCACAGTGAATTGAAATGTTGGAACAGACTGCTTCTCTTTCATAGAAATGCATGTGAGTTTTTTGTGAATGCTTGTAGGTAGCTCAAGGCACTTTCAAAGGAAAGTGATTTTCTCTGAAAGGACAGCATTTCGAAAGTGAAGCAACACTCCATTCACTTCGCACAGTGAATTGAAGTGTTGGAACAGACTGCTTCTCGTTCAGAGTAAGAGATGTGAGTTTCTTGTGAATTCTTATAAGTACCTTAAGGCAGTTTCAAAAGGGAGTGATTTTCTCTGAAAGGAGAGCATTTAGAAAGTGAAGCAACACTCCATTCACTTCGCACAGTGAATTGAAGTGTTGGAACAGACTGCTTCTCTTTCAGAGAAACAGATGTGAGTTTCTTGTGAATGCTTGTAAGTAGCTTAAGGTACTTTCAAGGGAAAATGATTTTCTCTGAAAGGACAGCATTTAGAAAGTGAAGCAACACTCCTTTCACTTCGCACAGTGAATTGAAGTGTTGGAACAGACTGCTTCTCTTTCAGAGAAACAGATGTGAGTTTCTTGTGAATGCTTGTAAGTAGCTTAAGGTACTTTGAAGGGAAAGTGATTTTCTCTGAAAGGACAGCATTTAGAAAGTGAAGCAACACTCCATTCACTTCGCACAGTGAATTGAAGTGTTGGAACAGACTGCTTCTCTTTCAGAGAAACGCATTTGAATTTCTGTTGAATGCTTTTAAGTAGTTTAAGGCAGTTTCAAAGGAAAGTGATTTTCTCTGAAAGGACATCATTTAAAAAGTGAAGCAACACTCCGTTCACTTCGCATAGTGAATTGAAGTGTTGGAAAAGAGTGCTTCTCTCTCAGAGAAACGCATGTGAGTTTTTTGTGAATGCTTGTAAGTAGCTTAAGGCACTTTCAAATTAAAGTGATTTTCTCTGAAAGGACAGCATTTAAAAAGTGAAGCAACACTCCATTCACTTCGCACAGTGAAGTGAAGTGTTGGAACAGACTGCTTCTCGTTCAGAGTAAGAGATGTGAGTTTCTTGTGAATGCTTGTAAGTAGCTTAAGGCAGTTTCAAAAGGGAGTGATTTTCTCTGAAAGGAGAGCATTTAGAAAGTGAAGCAACACTCCATTCACTTTCGCACAGTGAATTGAAGTGTTGGAAGAGACTGCTTCTCTTTCAGAGAAACGCATGTGAGTTTTTTGTGAATGCTTGTAAGTAGCTTAAGGCACTTTCAAAGGAAAGTGATTTTCTCTGAAACTACAGCATTTAGTATGTGAAGCAACACTCCATTCACTTCTCACAGTGAATTGAAGTGTTGGAACAGACTGCTTCTCTTTCAGAGTAACAGATGTGAGTTTCTTGTGAATGCTTGTAAGTAGCTTAAGGTACTTTCAAGGGAAAGTGATTTTCTCTGAAAGGACAGCATTTAGAAAGTGAAGCAACACTCCATTCACTTCGCACAGTGAATTGAAGTGTTAGACCAGACTGCTTCTCTTTCAGAGAAACAGATGTGAGTTTCTTGTGAATGCTTGTAAGTAGCTTAAGGCACTTTCAAAGGAAAGTGATTTTCTCTGAAACTACAGCATTTAGAATGTGAAGCAACACTCTATTCACTTCTCACAGTGAATTGAAGTGTTGGAACAGACTGCTTCTCTTTCAGAGAAACAGATGTGAGTTTCTTGTGAATGCTTGTAAGTAGCTTAAGGTACTTTCAAGGGAAAGTGATTTTCTCTGTAAGGACAGCATTTAGAAAGTGAAGCAACACTCCATTCACTTCGCACAGTGAATTGAAGTGTTGGACCAGACTGCTTCTCTTTCAGAGAAACAGATGTGTGTTTCTTGTGAATGCTTGTAAGTAGCTTAAGGTACTTTCAAGGGAAAGTGATTTTCTCTGAAAGGAGAGCATTTAGAAAGTGAAGCAAAACTCCATTCACTTCGCACAGTGAATTGAAATGTTGGAACAGACTGCTTCTCTTTCATAGAAATGCATGTGAGTTTTTTGTGAATGCTTGTAGGTAGCTCAAGGCACTTTCAAAGGAAAGTGATTTTCTCTGAAAGGACAGCATTTCGAAAGTGAAGCAACACTCCATTCACTTCGCACAGTGAATTGAAGTGTTGGAACAGACTGCTTCTCGTTCAGAGTAAGAGATGTGAGTTTCTTGTGAATTCTTATAAGTACCTTAAGGCAGTTTCAAAAGGGAGTGATTTTCTCTGAAAGGAGAGCATTTAGAAAGTGAAGCAACACTCCATTCACTTCGCACAGTGAATTGAAGTGTTGGAACAGACTGCTTCTCTTTCAGAGAAACAGATGTGAGTTTCTTGTGAATGCTTGTAAGTAGCTTAAGGTACTTTCAAGGGAAAATGATTTTCTCTGAAAGGACAGCATTTAGAAAGTGAAGCAACACTCCTTTCACTTCGCACAGTGAATTGAAGTGTTGGAACAGACTGCTTCTCTTTCAGAGAAACAGATGTGAGTTTCTTGTGAATGCTTGTAAGTAGCTTAAGGTACTTTGAAGGGAAAGTGATTTTCTCTGAAAGGACAGCATTTAGAAAGTGAAGCAACACTCCATTCACTTCGCACAGTGAATTGAAGTGTTGGAACAGACTGCTTCTCTTTCAGAGAAACGCATTTGAATTTCTGTTGAATGCTTTTAAGTAGTTTAAGGCAGTTTCAAAGGAAAGTGATTTTCTCTGAAAGGACATCATTTAAAAAGTGAAGCAACACTCCGTTCACTTCGCATATTGAATTGAAGTGTTGGAAAAGAGTGCTTCTCTCTCAGAGAAACGCATGTGAGTTTTTTGTGAATGCTTGTAAGTAGCTTAAGGCACTTTCAAATTAAAGTGATTTTCTCTGAAAGGACAGCATTTAAAAAGTGAAGCAACACTCCATTCACTTCAAACAGTGAATTGAAGTGTTGGAACAGACTGCTTCTCGTTCAGAGTAAGAGATGTGAGTTTCTTGTGAATGCTTGTAAGTAGCTTAAGGCAGTTTCAAAAGGGAGTGATTTTCTCTGAAAGGAGAGTATTTAGAAAGTGAAGCAACACTCCATTCACTTTCGCACAGTGAATTGAAGTGTTGGAAGAGACTGCTTCTTTTTCAGAGAAACGCATGTGAGTTTTTTGTGAATGCTTGTAAGTAGCTTAAGGCACTTTCAAAGGAAAGTGATTTTCTCTGAAACTACAACATTTAGTATGTGAAGCAACACTCCATTCACTTCTCACAGTGAATTGAAGTGTTGGAACAGACTGCTTCTCTTTCAGAGTAACAGATGTGAGTTTCTTGTGAATGCTTGTAAGTAGCTTAAGGTACTTTCAAGGGAAAGTGATTTTCTCTGAAAGGACAGCATTTAGAAAGTGAAGCAACACTCCATTCACTTCGCACAGTGAATTGAAGTGTTGGACCAGACTGCTTCTCTTTCAGAGAAACAGATGTGAGTTTCTTGTGAATGCTTGTAAGTAGCTTAAGGTACTTTCAAGGGAAAGTGATTTTCTCTGAAAGGAGAGCATTTAGAAAGTGAAGCAACACTCCATTCACTTCGCACAGTGAATTGAAGTGTTGGAACAGACTGCTTCTCTTTCAGAGAAACGTATGGGAGTTTTTTGTGAATGCTTGTAAGTAGCTTAAGGCACTTTCAAAGGAAAGAGATTTTCTCTGAAAGGACAGCATTTCGAAAGTGAAGCAACACTCCATTCACTTCAAACATTGAATTGAAGTGTTGGAACAGACTGCTTCTCTTTCAGAGTAAGAGATGTGTGTTTCTTGTGAATGCTTGTAAGTAGCTTAAGGCACTTTCAAAAGGGAGTGATTTTCTCTAAAAGGAGAGCATTTAGAAAGTGAAGCAACACTCCATTCACTTCGCACAGTGAATTGAAGTTTTGGAACAGACTGCTTCTCTTTCAGAGAAACGCATGAGAATTTCTGTTGAATGTTTGTAAGTAGCTTAAGGCACTTTCAAAGGAAAGTGATTTTCTCTGAAAGGACAGCATTTAGAAAGTGAAGAAACACTCCATTCTCTTCACACAGTGAATTGAAGTGTTGGAACAGACTGCTTCTCTTTCAGAAAAACGCATGTGAATTTCTGTTGAATGCTTGTAAGTAGCTTAAGGCAGTTTCAAAGGAAAGTGACTTTCTCTGAAAGGAGAGCATTTAGAAAGTGAAGCAACACTCCATTCACTTCGCACAGTGAATTGAAGTGTTGGAACAGACTGCTTCTCTTTCAGAAAAATGCATGTGAGTTTCTTGTGAATGCTTGTAAGTAGCTTAAGGCACTTTCAAAGGAAAGTGATTTTCTCTGAAAGGACAGCATTTAGAAAGTGAAACAACACTCCGTTCACTTCGTACAGTGAATTGAAGTGTTGGAGCAGACTGCTTCTCTTTCAGAGAAACGTATGTGACTTTTTTGTGAATGCTTGTAAGTAGCTTAAGGCACTTTCAAAGGAAAGTGATTTTCTCTGAAAGGAGAGGATTTAGAAAGTGAAGCAACACTCCATTCACTTCGCACTGTGAATTGAAGTGTTGGAACAGACTGCTTCTCTTTCAGAGAAACGCATGTGAATTTCTGTTGAATGCTTGTAGGTAGCTCAAGGCAGTTTCAAAGGAAAGTGATTTTCTCTGAAAAGAGAGCATTTAGAAAGTGAAGGAACACTCCATTCACTTCGCACAGTGAATTGAAGTTTTCGAACAGACTGCTTCTCTTTCAGAAAAATGCATGTGAGTTTCTTGTGAATGCTTGTAAGTAGCTTAAGGCACTTTCAAATTAAAGTGATTTTCTCTGAAAGGACAGCATTTAGAAAGTGAAGCAACACTCCATTCACTTCAAACAGTGAATCGAAGTGTTGGAACCGACTGCTTCTCGTTCAGAGTAAGAGATGTGAGTTTCTTGTGAATTCTTATAAGTAGCTTAAGGCACTTTCAAAAGGGAGTGATTTTCTCTGAAAGGACAGCATTTAGAAAGTGAAGCAACACTCCATTCACTTCGCACAGTGAATTGAAGTGTTGGAACAGACTGCTTCTCGTTCAGAGTAAGAGATGTGAGTTTCTTGTGAATTCTTATAAGTACCTTAAGGCAGTTTCAAAAGGGAGTGATTTTCTCTGAACGGAGAGCATTTAGAAAGTGAAGCAACACTCCATTCACTTCGCACAGTGAATTGAAGTGTTGGAACAGACTGCTTCTCTTTCAGAGAAACAGATGTGAGTTTCTTGTGAATGCTTGTAAGTAGCTTAAGGTACTTTCAAGGGAAAATGATTTTCTCTGAAAGGACAGCATTTAGAAAGTGAAGCAACACTCCTTTCAATTCGCACAGTGAATTGAAGTGTTGGAACAGACTGCTTCTCTTTCAGAGAAACAGATGTGAGTTTCTTGTGAATGCTTGTAAGTAGCTTAAGGTACTTTGAAGGGAAAGTGATTTTCTCTGAAAGGACAGCATTTAGAAAGTGAAGCAACACTCCATTCACTTCGCACAGTGAATTGAAGTGTTGGAACAGACTGCTTCTCTTTCAGAGAAACGCATGTGAATTTCTGTTGAATGCTTTTAAGTAGCTTAAGGCAGTTTCAAAGGAAAGTGATTTTCTCTGAAAGGACATCATTTAAAAAGTGAAGCAACACTCCGTTCACTTCGCATAGTGAATTGAAGTGTTGGAAAAGAGTGCTTCTCTCTCAGAGAAACGCATGTGAGTTTTTTGTGAATGCTTGTAAGTAGCTTAAGGCACTTTCAAATTAAAGTGATTTTCTCTGAAAGGACAGCATTTAAAAAGTGAAGCAACACTCCATTCACTTCAAACAGTGAATTGAAGTGTTGGAACAGACTGCTTCTCGTTCAGAGTAAGAGATGTGAGTTTCTTGTGAATGCTTGTAAGTAGCTTAAGGCAGTTTCAAAAGGGAGTGATTTTCTCTGAAAGGAGAGCATTTAGAAAGTGAAGCAACACTCCATTCACTTTCGCACAGTGAATTGAAGTGTTGGAAGAGACTGCTTCTCTTTCAGAGAAACGCATGTGAGTTTTTTGTGAATGCTTGTAAGTAGCTTAAGGCACTTTCAAAGGAAAGTGATTTTCTCTGAAACTACAGCATTTAGTATGTGAAGCAACACTCCATTCACTTCTCACAGTGAATTGAAGTGTTGGAACAGACTGCTTCTCTTTCAGAGTAACAGATGTGAGTTTCTTGTGAATGCTTGTAAGTAGCTTAAGGTACTTTCAAGGGAAAGTGATTTTCTCTGAAAGGACAGCATTTAGAAAGTGAAGCAACACTCCATTCACTTCGCACAGTGAATTGAAGTGTTGGACCAGACTGCTTCTCTTTCAGAGAAACAGATGTGAGTTTCTTGTGAATGCTTGTAAGTAGCTTAAGGTACTTTCAAGGGAAAGTGATTTTCTCTGAAAGGAGAGCATTTAGAAAGTGAAGCAACACTCCATTCACTTCGCACAGTGAATTGAAGTGTTGGAACAGACTGCTTCTCTTTCAGAGAAACGTATGGGAGTTTTTTGTGAATGCTTGTAAGTAGCTTAAGGCTCTTTCAAAGGAAAGTGATTTTCTCTGAAAGGACAGCATTTCGAAAGTGAAGCAACACTCCATTCACTTCAAACATTGAATTGAAGTGTTGGAACAGACTGCTTCTCTTTCAGAGTAAGAGATGTGTGTTTCTTGTGAATGCTTGTAAGTAGCTTAAGGCACTTTCAAAAGGGAGTGATTTTCTCTAAAAGGAGAGCATTTAGAAAGTGAAGCAACACTCCACTCACTTCGCACAGTGAATTGAAGTTTTGGAACAGACTGCTTCTCTTTCAGAGAAACGCATGAGAATTTCTGTTGAATGTTTGTAAGTAGCTTAAGGCACTTTCAAAGGAAAGTGATTTTCTCTGAAAGGACAGCATTTAGAAAGTGAAGAAACACTCCATTCTCTTCACACAGTGAATTGAAGTGTTGGAACAGACTGCTTCTCTTTCAGAAAAACGCATGTGAATTTCTGTTGAATGCTTGTAAGTAGCTTAAGGCAGTTTCAAAAGAAAGTGACTTTCTCTGAAAGGAGAGCATTTAGAAAGTGAAGGAACACTCCATTCACGTCGCACAGTGAATTGAAGTGTTGGAACAGACTGCTTCTCTTTCAGAAAAACGCATGTGAGTTTCTTGTGAATGCTTGTAAGTAGCTTAAGGCACTTTCAAAGGAAAGTGATTTTCTCTGAAAGGACAGCATTTAGAAAGTGAAACAACACTCCGTTCACTTCGCATAGTGAATTGAAGTGTTGGAACAGACTGCTTCTCTTTCAGAGAAACGTATGTGAGTTTTTTGTGAATGCTTGTAAGTAGCTTAAGGCACTTTCAAAGGAAAGTGATTTTCTCTGAAAGGACAGGATTTAGAAAGTGAAGCAACACTCCATTCACTTCGCACAGTGAATTGAAGTGTTGGAACAGACTGCTTCTCTTTCAGAGAAACGCATGTGAATTTCTGTTGAATGCTTGTAGGTAGCTTAAGGCAGTTTCAAAGGAAAGTGATTTTCTCTGAAAAGAGAGCATTTAGAAAGTGAAGCAACACTCCATTCACTTCGCACAGTGAATTGAAGTTTTCGAACAGACTGCTTCTCTTTCAGAAAAATGCATGTGAGTTTCTTGTGAATGCTTGTAAGTAGCTTAAGGCACTTTCAAATTAAAGTGATTTTCTCTGAAAGGACAGCATTTAGAAAGTGAAGCAACACTCCATTCACTTCAAACAGTGAATTGAAGTGTTGGAACCGACTGCTTCTCGTTCAGAGTAAGAGATGTGAGTTTCTTGTGAATTCTTATAAGTAGCTTAAGGCACTTTCAAAAGGGAGTGATTTTCTCTGAAAGGAGAGCATTTAGAAAGTGAAGCAACACTCCATTCACTTTCGCACAGTGAATTGAAGTGTTGGAACAGACTGCTTCTCTTTCAGAGAAACGCATGTGAGTTTTTTGTGAATGCTTGTAAGTAGCTTAAGGCACTTTCAAAGGAAAGTGATTTTCTCTGAAACTACAGCATTTAGAATGTGAAGCAACACTCTATTCACTTCTCACAGTGAATTGAAGTGTTGGAACAGACTGCTTCTCTTTCAGAGAAACAGATGTGAGTTTCTTGTGAATGCTTGTAAGTAGCTTAAGGTACTTTCAAGGGAAAGTGATTTTCTCTGTAAGGACAGCATTTAGAAAGTGAAGCAACACTCCATTCACTTCGCACAGTGAATTGAAGTGTTGGACCAGACTGCTTCTCTTTCAGAGAAACAGATGTGAGTTTCTTGTGAATGCTTGTAAGTAGCTTAAGGTACTTTCAAGGGAAAGTGATTTTCTCTGAAAGGAGAGCATTTAGAAAGTGAAGCAACACTACATTCACTTCGCACAGTGAATTGAAGTGTTGGAACAGACTGCTTCTCTTTCATAGAAATGCATGTGAGTTTTTTGTGAATGCTTGTAGGTAGCTTAAGGCACTTTCAAAGGAAAGTGATTTTCTCTGAAAGGACAGCATTTCGAAAGTGAAGCAACACTCCATTCACTTCGCACAGTGAATTGAAGTGTTGGAACAGACTGCTTCTCGTTCAGAGTAAGAGATGTGAGTTTCTTGTGAATTCTTATAAGTACCTTAAGGCAGTTTCAAAAGGGAGTGATTTTCTCTGAAAGGAGAGCATTTAGAAAGTGAAGCAACACTCCATTCACTTCGCACAGTGAATTGAAGTGTTGGAACAGACTGCTTCTCTTTCAGAGAAACAGATGTGAGTTTCTTGTGAATGCTTGTAAGTAGCTTAAGGTACTTCCAAGGGAAAATGATTTTCTCTGAAAGGACAGCATTTAGAAAGTGAAGCAACACTCCTTTCACTTCGCACAGTGAATTGAAGTGTTGGAACAGACTGCTTCTCTTTCAGAGAAACAGATGTGAGTTTCTTGTGAATGCTTGTAAGTAGCTTAAGGCACTTTGAAGGGAAAGTGATTTTCTCTGAAAGGACAGCATTTAGAAAGTGAAGCAACACTCCATTCACTTCGCACAGTGAATTGAAGTGTTGGAACAGACTGCTTCTCTTTCAGAGAAACGCATGTGAATTTCTGTTGAATGCTTTTAAGTAGCTTAAGGCAGTTTCAAAGGAAAGTGATTTTCTCTGAAAGGACATCACTTAAAAAGTGAAGCAACACTCCGTTCACTTCGCATAGTGAATTGAAGTGTTGGAAAAGAGTGCTTCTCTCTCAGAGAAACGCATGTGAGTTTTTTGTGAATGCTTGTAAGTAGCTTAAGGCAGTTTCAAAAGGGAGTGATTTTCTCTGAAAGGAGAGCATTTAGAAAGTGAAGCAACACTCCATTCACTTTCGCACAGTGAATTGAAGTGTTGGAAGAGACTGCTTCTCTTTCAGAGAAACGCATGTGAGTTTTTTGTGAATGCTTGTAAGTAGCTTAAGGCACTTTCAAAGGAAAGTGATTTTCTCTGAAACTACAGCATTTAGTATGTGAAGCAACACTCCATTCACTTCTCACAGTGAATTGAAGTGTTGGAACAGACTGCTTCTCTTTCAGAGTAACAGATGTGAGTTTCTTGTGAATGCTTGTAAGTAGCTTAAGGTACTTTCAAGGGAAAGTGATTTTCTCTGAAAGGACAGCATTTAGAAAGTGAAGCAACACTCCATTCACTTCGCACAGTGAATTGAAGTGTTAGACCAGACTGCTTCTCTTTCAGAGAAACAGATGTGAGTTTCTTGTGAATGCTTGTAAGTAGCTTAAGGCACTTTCAAAGGAAAGTGATTTTCTCTGAAACTACTGCATTCAGAATGTGAAGCAACACTCTATTCACTTCTCACAGTGAATTGAAGTGTTGGAACAGACTGCTTCTCTTTCAGAGAAACAGATGTGAGTTTCTTGTGAATGCTTGTAAGTAGCTTAAGGTACTTTCAAGGGAAAGTGATTTTCTCTGTAAGGACAGCATTTAGAAAGTGAAGCAACACTCCATTCACTTCGCACAGTGAATTGAAGTGTTGGACCAGACTGCTTCTCTTTCAGAGAAACAGATGTGAGTTTCTTGTGAATGCTTGTAAGTAGCTTAAGGTACTTTCAAGGGAAAGTGATTTTCTCTGAGAGGAGAGCATTTAGAAAGTGAAGCAAAACTCCATTCACTTCGCACAGTGAATTGAAATGTTGGAACAGACTGCTTCTCTTTCATAGAAATGCATGTGAGTTTTTTGTGAATGCTTGTAGGTAGCTCAAGGCACTTTCAAAGGAAAGTGATTTTCTCTGAAAGGACAGCATTTCGAAAGTGAAGCAACAATCCATTCACTTCGCACAGTGAATTGAAGTGTTGGAACAGACTGCTTCTCGTTCAGAGTAAGAGATGTGAGTTTCTTGTGAATTCTTATAAGTACCTTAAGGCAGTTTCAAAAGGGAGTGATTTTCTCTGAAAGGAGAGCATTTAGAAAGTGAAGCAACACTCCATTCACTTCGCACAGTGAATTGAAGTGTTGGAACAGACTGCTTCTCTTTCAGAGAAACAGATGTGAGTTTCTTGTGAATGCTTGTAAGTAGCTTAAGGTACTTTCAAGGGAAAATGATTTTCTCTGAAAGGACAGCATTTAGAAAGTGAAGCAACACTCCTTTCACTTCGCACAGTGAATTGAAGTGTTGGAACAGACTGCTTCTCTTTCAGAGAAACAGATGTGAGTTTCTTGTGAATGCTTGTAAGTAGCTTAAGGCACTTTGAAGGGAAAGTGATTTTCTCTGAAAGGACAGCATTTAGAAAGTGAAGCAACACTCCATTCACTTCGCACAGTGAATTGAAGTGTTGGAACAGACTGCTTCTCTTTCAGAGAAACGCATGTGAATTTCTGTTGAATGCTTTTAAGTAGCTTAAGGCAGTTTCAAAGGAAAGTGATTTTCTCTGAAAGGACATCATTTAAAAAGTGAAGCAACACTCCGTTCACTTCGCATAGTGAATTGAAGTGTTGGAAAAGAGTGCTTCTCTCTCAGAGAAACGCATGTGAGTTTTTTGTGAATGCTTGTAAGTAGCTTAAGGCAGTTTCAAAAGGGAGTGATTTTCTCTGAAAGGAGAGCATTTAGAAAGTGAAGCAACACTCCATTCACTTTCGCACAGTGAATTGAAGTGTTGGAAGAGACTGCTTCTCTTTCAGAGAAACGCATGTGAGTTTTTTGTGAATGCTTGTAAGTAGCTTAAGGCACTTTCAAAGGAAAGTGATTTTCTCTGAAACTACAGCATTTAGTATGTGAAGCAACACTCCATTCACTTCTCACAGTGAATTGAAGTGTTGGAACAGACTGCTTCTCTTTCAGAGTAACAGATGTGAGTTTCTTGTGAATGCTTGTAAGTAGCTTAAGGTACTTTCAAGGGAAAGTGATTTTCTCTGAAAGGACAGCATTTAGAAAGTGAAGCAACACTCCATTCACTTCGCACAGTGAATTGAAGTGTTAGACCAGACTGCTTCTCTTTCAGAGAAACAGATGTGAGTTTCTTGTGAATGCTTGTAAGTAGCTTAAGGCACTTTCAAAGGAAAGTGATTTTCTCTGAAACTACAGCATTTAGAATGTGAAGCAACACTCTATTCACTTCTCACAGTGAATTGAAGTGTTGGAACAGACTGCTTCACTTTCAGAGAAACAGATGTGAGTTTCTTGTGAATGCTTGTAAGTAGCTTAAGGTACTTTCAAGGGAAAGTGATTTTCTCTGTAAGGACAGCATTTAGAAAGTGAAGCAACACTCCATTCACTTCGCACAGTGAATTGAAGTGTTGGACCAGACTGCTTCTCTTTCAGAGAAACAGATGTGAGTTTCTTGTGAATGCTTGTAAGTAGCTTAAGGTACTTTCAAGGGAAAGTGATTTTCTCTGAAAGGAGAGCATTTAGAAAGTGAAGCAAAACTCCATTCACTTCGCACAGTGAATTGAAATGTTGGAACAGACTGCTTCTCTTTCATAGAAATGCATGTGAGTTTTTTGTGAATGCTTGTAGGTAGCTCAAGGCACTTTCAAAGGAAAGTGATTTTCTCTGAAAGGACAGCATTTCGAAAGTGAAGCAACACTCCATTCACTTCGCACAGTGAATTGAAGTGTTGGAACAGACTGCTTCTCGTTCAGAGTAAGAGATGTGAGTTTCTTGTGAATTCTTATAAGTACCTTAAGGCAGTTTCAAAAGGGAGTGATTTTCTCTGAAAGGAGAGCATTTAGAAAGTGAAGCAACACTCCATTCACTTCGCACAGTGAATTGAAGTGTTGGAACAGACTGCTTCTCTTTCAGAGAAACAGATGTGAGTTTCTTGTGAATGCTTGTAAGTAGCTTAAGGTACTTTGAAGGGAAAATGATTTTCTCTGAAAGGACAGCATTTATAAAGTGAAGCAACACTCCTTTCACTTCGCACAGTGAATTGAAGTGTTGGAACAGACTGCTTCTCTTTCAGAGAAACAGATGTGAGTTTCTTGTGAATGCTTGTAAGTAGCTTAAGGTACTTTGAAGGGAAAGTGATTTTCTCTGAAAGGACAGCATTTAGAAAGTGAAGCAACACTCCATTCACTTCGCACAGTGAATTGAAGTGTTGGAACAGACTGCTTCTCTTTCAGAGAAACGCATTTGAATTTCTGTTGAATGCTTTTAAGTAGTTTAAGGCAGTTTCAAAGGAAAGTGATTTTCTCTGAAAGGACATCATTTAAAAAGTGAAACAACACTCCGTTCACTTCGCATATTGAATTGAAGTGTTGGAAATGAGTGCTTCTCTCTCAGAGAAACGCATGTGAGTTTTTTGTGAATGCTTGTAAGTAGCTTAAGGCACTTTCAAATTAAAGTGATTTTCTCTGAAAGGACAGCATTTAAAAAGTGAAGCAACACTCCATTCACTTCAAACTGTGAATTGAAGTGTTGGAACAGACTGCTTCTCGTTCAGAGTAAGAGATGTGAGTTTCTTGTGAATGCTTGTAAGTAGCTTAAGGCAGTTTCAAAAGGGAGTGATTTTCTCTGAAAGGAGAGTATTTAGAAAGTGAAGCAACACTCCATTCACTTTCGCACATTGAATTGAAGTGTTGGAAGAGACTGCTTCTCTTTCAGAGAAACGCATGTGAGTTTTTTGTGAATGCTTGTAAGTAGCTTAAGGCACTTTCAAAGGAAAGTGATTTTCTCTGAAACTACAGCATTTAGTATGTGAAGCAACACTCCATTCACTTCTCACAGTGAATTGAACTGTTGGAACAGACTGCTTCTCTTTCAGAGTAACAGATGTGAGTTTCTTGTGAATGCTTGTAAGTAGCTTAAGGTACTTTCAAGGGACAGTGATTTTCTCTGAAAGGACAGCATTTAGAAAGTGAAGCAACACTCCATTCACTTCGCACAGTGAATTGAAGTGTTGGACCAGACTGCTTCTCTTTCAGAGAAACAGATGTGAGTTTCTTGTGAATGCTTGTAAGTAGCTTAAGGTACTTTCAAGGGAAAGTGATTTTCTCTGAAAGGAGAGCATTTAGAAAGTGAAGCAACACTCCATTCACTTCGCACAGTGAATTGAAGTGTTGGAACAGACTGCTTCTCTTTCAGAGAAACGTATGGGAGTTTTTTGTGAATGCTTGTAAGTAGCTTAAGGCACTTTCAAAGGAAAGTGATTTTCTCTGAAAGGACAGCATTTCGAAAGTGAAGCAACACTCCATTCACTTCAAACATTGAATTGAAGTGTTGGAACAGACTGCTTCTCTTTCAGAGTAAGAGATGTGTGTTTCTTGTGAATGCTTGTAAGTAGCTTAAGGCACTTTCAAAGGAAAGTGATTTTCTCTGAAAGGACAGCATTTAGAAAGTGAAGAAACACTCCATTCTCTTCACACAGTGAATTGAAGTGTTGGAACAGACTGCTTCTCTTTCAGAAAAACGCATGTGAATTTCTGTTGAATGCTTGTAAGTAGCTTAAGGCAGTTTCAAAGGAAAGTGACTTTCTCTGAAAGGAGAGCATTTAGAAAGTGAAGCAACACTCCATTCACTTCGCACAGTGAATTGAAGTGTTGGAACAGACTGCTTCTCTTTCAGAAAAATGCATGTGAGTTTCTTGTGAATGCTTGTAAGTAGCTTAAGGCACTTTCAAAGGAAAGTGATTTTCTCTGAAAGGACAGCATTTAGAAAGTGAAACAACACTCCGTTCACTTCGCATAGTGAATTGAAGTGTTGGAGCAGACTGCTTCTCTTTCAGAGAAACGTATGTGACTTTTTTGTGAATGCTTGTAAGTAGCTTAAGGCACTTTCAAAGGAAAGTGATTTTCTCTGAAAGGAGAGGATTTAGAAAGTGAAGCAACACTCCATTCACTTCGCACTGTGAATTGAAGTGTTGGAACAGACTGCTTCTCTTTCAGAGAAACGCATGTGAAATTCTGTTGAATGCTTGTAGGTAGCTCAAGGCAGTTTCAAAGGAAAGTGATTTTCTCTGAAAAGAGAGCATTTAGAAAGTGAAGGAACACTCCATTCACTTCGCACAGTGAATTGAAGTTTTCGAACAGACTGCTTCTCTTTCAGAAAAATGCATGTGAGTTTCTTGTGAATGCTTGTAAGTAGCTTAAGGCACTTTCAAATTAAAGTGATTTTCTCTGAAAGGACAGCATTTAGAAAGTGAAGCAACACTCCATTCACTTCAAACAGTGAATCGAAGTGTTGGAACCGACTGCTTCTCGTTCAGAGTAAGAGATGTGAGTTTCTTGTGAATTCTTATAAGTAGCTTAAGGCACTTTCAAAAGGGAGTGATTTTCTCTGAAAGGAGAGCATTTAGAAAGTGAAGCAACACTCCATTCACTTTAGCACAGTGAATTGAAGTGTTGGAACAGACTGCTTCTCTTTCAGAGAAACGCATGTGAGTTTTTTGTGAATGCTTGTAAGTAGCTTAAGGCACTTTCAAAGGAAAGTGATTTTCTCTGAAACTACAGCATTTAGAATGTGAAGTAACACTCTATTCACTTCTCACAGTGAATTGAAGTGTTGGAACAGACTGCTTCTCTTTCAGAGAAACAGATGTGAGTTTCTTGTGAATGCTTGTAAGTAGCTTAAGGTACTTTCAAGGGAAAATGATTTTCTCTGAAAGGACAGCATTTAGAAAGTGAAGCAACACTCCTTTCACTTCGCACAGTGAATTGAAGTGTTGGAACAGACTGCTTCTCTTTCAGAGAAACAGATGTGAGTTTCTTGTGAATGCTTGTAAGTAGCTTAAGGCACTTTCAAAGGAAAGTGATTTTCTCTGAAACTACAGCATTTAGAATGTGAAGCAACACTCTATTCACTTCTCACAGTGAATTGAAGTGTTGGAACAGACTGCTTCTCTTTCAGAGAAACAGATGTGAGTTTCTTGTGAATGCTTGTAAGTAGCTTAAGGTACTTTCAAGGGAAAGTGATTTTCTCTGTAAGGACAGCATTTAGAAAGTGAAGCAACACTCCATTCACTTCGCACAGTGAATTGAAGTGTTGGACCAGACTGCTTCTCTTTCAGAGAAACAGATGTGAGTTTCTTGTGAATGCTTGTAAGTAGCTTAAGGTACTTTCAAGGGAAAGTGATTTTCTCTGAAAGGAGAGCATTTAGAAAGTGAAGCAAAACTCCATTCACTTCGCACAGTGAATTGAAATGTTGGAACAGACTGCTTCTCTTTCATAGAAATGCATGTGAGTTTTTTGTGAATGCTTGTAGGTAGCTCAAGGCACTTTCAAAGGAAAGTGATTTTCTCTGAAAGGACAGCATTTCGAAAGTGAAGCAACACTCCATTCACTTCGCACAGTGAATTGAAGTGTTGGAACAGACTGCTTCTCGTTCAGAGTAAGAGATGTGAGTTTCTTGTGAATTCTTATAAGTACCTTAAGGCAGTTTCAAAAGGGAGTGATTTTCTCTGAAAGGAGAGCATTTAGAAAGTGAAGCAACACTCCATTCACTTCGCACAGTGAATTGAAGTGTTGGAACAGACTGCTTCTCTTTCAGAGAAACAGATGTGAGTTTCTTGTGAATGCTTGTAATTAGCTTAAGGTACTTTGAAGGGAAAATGATTTTCTCTGAAAGGACAGCATTTATAAAGTGAAGCAACACTCCTTTCACTTCGCACAGTGAATTGAAGTGTTGGAACAGACTGCTTCTCTTTCAGAGAAACAGATGTGAGTTTCTTGTGAATGCTTGTAAGTAGCTTAAGGTACTTTGATGGGAAAGTGATTTTCTCTGAAAGGACAGCATTTAGAAAGTGAAGCAACACTCCATTCACTTCGCACAGTGAATTGAAGTGTTGGAACAGACTGCTTCTCTTTCAGAGAAACGCATTTGAATTTCTGTTGAATGCTTTTAAGTAGTTTAAGGCAGTTTCAAAGGAAAGTGATTTTCTCTGAAAGGACATCATTTAAAAAGTGAAACAACACTCCGTTCACTTCGCATATTGAATTGAAGTGTTGGAAATGAGTGCTTCTCTCTCAGAGAAACGCATGTGAGTTTTTTGTGAATGCTTGTAAGTAGCTTAAGGCACTTTCAAATTAAAGTGATTTTCTCTGAAAGGACAGCATTTAAAAAGTGAAGCAACACTCCATTCACTTCAAACTGTGAATTGAAGTGTTGGAACAGACTGCTTCTCGTTCAGAGTAAGAGATGTGAGTTTCTTGTGAATGCTTGTAAGTAGCTTAAGGCAGTTTCAAAAGGGAGTGATTTTCTCTGAAAGGAGAGTATTTAGAAAGTGAAGCAACACTCCATTCACTTTCGCACAGTGAATTGAAGTGTTGGAAGAGACTGCTTCTCTTTCAAAGAAACGCATGTGAGTTTTTTGTGAATGCTTGTAAGTAGCTTAAGGCACTTTCAAAGGAAAGTGATTTTCTCTGAAACTACAGCATTTAGTATGTGAAGCAACACTCCATTCACTTCTCACAGTGAATTGAACTGTTGGAACAGACTGCTTCTCTTTCAGAGTAACAGATGTGAGTTTCTTGTGAATGCTTGTAAGTAGCTTAAGGTACTTTCAAGGGAAAGTGATTTTCTCTGAAAGGACAGCATTTAGAAAGTGAAGCAACACTCCATTCACTTCGCACAGTGAATTGAAGTGTTGGACCAGACTGCTTCTCTTTCAGAGAAACAGATGTGAGTTTCTTGTGAATGCTTGTAAGTAGCTTAAGGTACTTTCAAGGGAAAGTGATTTTCTCTGAAAGGAGAGCATTTAGAAAGTGAAGCAACACTCCATTCACTTCGCACAGTGAATTGAAGTGTTGGAACAGACTGCTTCTCTTTCAGAGAAACGTATGGGAGTTTTTTGTGAATGCTTGTAAGTAGCTTAAGGCACTTTCAAAGGAAAGTGATTTTCTCTGAAAGGACAGCATTTCGAAAGTGAAGCAACACTCCATTCACTTCAAACATTGAATTGAAGTGTTGGAACAGACTGCTTCTCTTTCAGAGTAAGAGATGTGTGTTTCTTGTGAATGCTTGTAAGTAGCTTAAGGCACTTTCAAAAGGGAGTGATTTTCTCTAAAAGGAGAGCATTTAGAAAGTGAAGCAACACTCCACTCACTTCGCACAGTGAATTGAAGTGTTGGAACAGACTGCTTCTCTTTCAGAGAAACGCATGAGAATTTCTGTTGAATGTTTGTAAGTAGCTTAAGGCACTTTCAAAGGAAAGTGATTTTCTCTGAAAGGACAGCATTTAGAAAGTGAAGAAACACTCCATTCTCTTCACACAGTGAATTGAAGTGTTGGAACAGACTGCTTCTCTTTCAGAAAAACGCATGTGAATTTCTGTTGAATGCTTGTAAGTAGCTTAAGGCAGTTTCAAAGGAAAGTGACTTTCTCTGAAAGGAGAGCATTTAGAAAGTGAAGCAACACTCCATTCACTTCGCACAGTGAATTGAAGTGTTGGAACAGACTGCTTCTCTTTCAGAAAAATGCATGTGAGTTTCTTGTGAATGCTTGTAAGTAGCTTAAGGCACTTTCAAAGGAAAGTGATTTTCTCTGAAAGGACAGCATTTAGAAAGTGAAACAACACTCCGTTCACTTCGCATAGTGAATTGAAGTGTTGGAGCAGACTGCTTCTCTTTCAGAGAAACGTATGTGACTTTTTTGTGAATGCTTGTAAGTAGCTTAAGGCACTTTCAAAGGAAAGTGATTTTCTCTGAAAGGAGAGGATTTAGAAAGTGAAGCAACACTCCATTCACTTCGCACTGTGAATTGAAGTGTTGGAACAGACTGCTTCTCTTTCAGAGAAACGCATGTGAAATTCTGTTGAATGCTTGTAGGTAGCTCAAGGCAGTTTCAAAGGAAAGTGATTTTCTCTGAAAAGAGAGCATTTAGAAAGTGAAGGAACACTCCATTCACTTCGCACAGTGAATTGAAGTTTTCGAACAGACTGCTTCTCTTTCAGAAAAATGCATGTGAGTTTCTTGTGAATGCTTGTAAGTAGCTTAAGGCACTTTCAAATTAAAGTGATTTTCTCTGAAAGGACAGCATTTAGAAAGTGAAGCAACACTCCATTCACTTCAAACAGTGAATCGAAGTGTTGGAACCGACTGCTTCTCGTTCAGAGTAAGAGATGTGAGTTTCTTGTGAATTCTTATAAGTAGCTTAAGGCACTTTCAAAAGGGAGTGATTTTCTCTGAAAGGAGAGCATTTAGAAAGTGAAGCAACACTCCATTCACTTTCGCACAGTGAATTGAAGTGTTGGAACAGACTGCTTCTCTTTCAGAGAAACGCATGTGAGTTTTTTGTGAATGCTTGTAAGTAGCTTAAGGCACTTTCAAAGGAAAGTGATTTTCTCTGAAACTACAGCATTTAGAATGTGAAGTAACACTCTATTCACTTCTCACAGTGAATTGAAGTGTTGGAACAGACTGCTTCTCTTTCAGAGAAACAGATGTGAGTTTCTTGTGAATGCTTGTAAGTAGCTTAAGGTACTTTCAAGGGAAAGTGATTTTCTCTGTAAGGACAGCATTTAGAAAGTGAAGCAACACTCCATTCACTTCGCACAGTGAATTGAAGTGTTGGACCAGACTGCTTCTCTTTCAGAGAAACAGATGTGAGTTTCTTGTGAATGCTTGTAAGTAGCTTAAGGTACTTTCAAGGGAAAGTGATTTTCTCTGAAAGGAGAGCATTTAGAAAGTGAAGCAACACTCCATTCACTTCGCACAGTGAATTGAAATGTTGGAACAGACTGCTTCTCTTTCATAGAAATGCATGTGAGTTTTTTGTGAATGCTTGTAGGTAGCTTAAGGCACTTTCAAAGGAAAGTGATTTTCTCTGAAAGGACAGCATTTCGAAAGTGAAGCAACACTCCATTCACTTCGCACAGTGAATTGAAGTGTTGGAACAGACTGCTTCTCGTTCAGAGTAAGAGATGTGAGTTTCTTGTGAATTCTTATAAGTACCTTAAGGCAGTTTCAAAAGGGAGTGATTTTCTCTGAAAGGAGAGCATTTAGAAAGTGAAGCAACACTCCATTCACTTCGCACAGTGAATTGAAGTGTTGGAACAGACTGCTTCTCTTTCAGAGAAACAGATGTGAGTTTCTTGTGAATGCTTGTAAGTAGCTTAAGGTACTTTGAAGGGAAAGTGATTTTCTCTGAAAGGACAGCATTTAGAAAGTGAAGCAACACTCCATTCACTTCGCACAGTGAATTGAAGTGTTGGAACAGACTGCTTCTCTTTCAGAGAAACGCATGTGAATTTCTGTTGAATGCTTTTAAGTAGCTTAAGGCAGTTTCAAAGGAAAGTGATTTTCTCTGAAAGGACATCATTTAAAAAGTGAAGCAACACTCCGTTCACTTCGCATAGTGAATTGAAGTGTTGGAAAAGAGTGCTTCTCTCTCAGAGAAACGCATGTGAGTTTTTTGTGAATGCTTGTAAGTAGCTTAAGGCACATTCAAATTAAAGTGATTTTCTCTGAAAGGACAGCATTTAAAAAGTGAAGCAACACTCCATTCACTTCAAACAGTGAATTGAAGTGTTGGAACAGACTGCTTCTCGTTCAGAGTAAGAGATGTGAGTTTCTTGTGAATGCTTGTAAGTAGCTTAAGGCAGTTTCAAAAGGGAGTGATTTTCTCTGAAAGGAGAGCATTTAGAAAGTGAAGCAACACTCCATTCACTTTCGCACAGTGAATTGAAGTGTTGGAAGAGACTGCTTCTCTTTCAGAGAAACGCATGTGAGTTTTTTGTGAATGCTTGTAAGTAGCTTAAGGCACTTTCAAAGGAAAGTGATTTTCTCTGAAACTACAGCATTTAGTATGTGAAGCAACACTCCATTCACTTCTCACAGTGAATTGAAGTGTTGGAACAGACTGCTTCTCTTTCAGAGTAACAGATGTGAGTTTCTTGTGAATGCTTGTAAGTAGCTTAAGGTACTTTCAAGGGAAAGTGATTTTCTCTGAAAGGACAGCATTTAGAAAGTGAAGCAACACTCCATTCACTTCGCACAGTGAATTGAAGTGTTGGACCAGACTGCTTCTCTTTCAGAGAAACAGATGTGAGTTTCTTGTGAATGCTTGTAAGTAGCTTAAGGTACTTTCAAGGGAAAGTGATTTTCTCTGAAAGGAGAGCATTTAGAAAGTGAAGCAACACTCCATTCACTTCGCACAGTGAATTGAAGTGTTGGAACAGACTGCTTCTCTTTCAGAGAAACGTATGGGAGTTTTTTGTGAATGCTTGTAAGTAGCTTAAGGCTCTTTCAAAGGAAAGTGATTTTCTCTGAAAGGACAGCATTTCGAAAGTGAAGCAACACTCCATTCACTTCAAACATTGAATTGAAGTGTTGGAACAGACTGCTTCTCTTTCAGAGTAAGAGATGTGTGTTTCTTGTGAATGCTTGTAAGTAGCTTAAGGCACTTTCAAAAGGGAGTGATTTTCTCTAAAAGGAGAGCATTTAGAAAGTGAAGCAACACTCCACTCACTTCGCACAGTGAATTGAAGTTTTGGAACAGACTGCTTCTCTTTCAGAGAAACGCATGAGAATTTCTGTTGAATGTTTGTAAGTAGCTTAAGGCACTTTCAAAGGAAAGTGATTTTCTCTGAAAGGACAGCATTTAGAAAGTGAAGAAACACTCCATTCTCTTCACACAGTGAATTGAAGTGTTGGAACAGACTGCTTCTCTTTCAGAAAAACGCATGTGAATTTCTGTTGAATGCTTGTAAGTAGCTTAAGGCAGTTTCAAAAGAAAGTGACTTTCTCTGAAAGGAGAGCATTTAGAAAGTGAAGCAACACTCCATTCACGTCGCACAGTGAATTGAAGTGTTGGAACAGACTGCTTCTCTTTCAGAAAAACGCATGTGAGTTTCTTGTGAATGCTTGTAAGTAGCTTAAGGCACTTTCAAAGGAAAGTGATTTTCTCTGAAAGGACAGCATTTAGAAAGTGAAACAACACTCCGTTCACTTCGCATAGTGAATTGAAGTGTTGGAACAGACTGCTTCTCTTTCAGAGAAACGTATGTGAGTTTTTTGTGAATGCTTGTAAGTAGCTTAAGGCACTTTCAAAGGAAAGTGATTTTCTCTGAAAGGACAGGATTTAGAAAGTGAAGCAACACTCCATTCACTTCGCACAGTGAATTGAAGTGTTGGAACAGACTGCTTCTCTTTCAGAGAAACGCATGTGAATTTCTGTTGAATGCTTGTAGGTAGCTTAAGGCAGTTTCAAAGGAAAGTGATTTTCTCTGAAAAGAGAGCATTTAGAAAGTGAAGCAACACTCCATTCACTTCGCACAGTGAATTGAAGTTTTCGAACAGACTGCTTCTCTTTCAGAAAAATGCATGTGAGTTTCTTGTGAATGCTTGTAAGTAGCTTAAGGCACTTTCAAAGGAAAGTGATTTTCTCTGAAAGGACAGCATTTAGAAAGTGAAGCAACACTCCATTCACTTCAAACAGTGAATTGAAGTGTTGGAACCGACTGCTTCTCGTTCAGAGTAAGAGATGTGAGTTTCTTGTGAATTCTTATAATTAGCTTAAGGCACTTTCAAAAGGGAGTGATTTTCTCTGAAAGGAGAGCATTTAGAAAGTGAAGCAACACTCCATTCACTTTCGCACAGTGAATTGAAGTGTTGGAACAGACTGCTTCTCTTTCAGAGAAACGCATGTGAGTTTTTTGTGAATGCTTGTAAGTAGCTTAAGGCACTTTCAAAGGAAAGTGATTTTCTCTGAAACTACAGCATTTAGAATGTGAAGTAACACTCTATTCACTTCTCACAGTGAATTGAAGTGTTGGAACAGACTGCTTCTCTTTCAGAGAAACAGATGTGAGTTTCTTGTGAATGCTTGTAAGTAGCTTAAGGTACTTTCAAGGGAAAGTGATTTTCTCTGTAAGGACAGCATTTAGAAAGTGAAGCAACACTCCATTCACTTCGCACAGTGAATTGAAGTGTTGGACCAGACTGCTTCTCTTTCAGAGAAACAGATGTGAGTTTCTTGTGAATGCTTGTAAGTAGCTTAAGGTACTTTCAAGGGAAAGTGATTTTCTCTGAAAGGAGAGCATTTAGAAAGTGAAGCAACACTCCATTCACTTCGCACAGTGAATTGAAATGTTGGAACAGACTGCTTCTCTTTCATAGAAATGCATGTGAGTTTTTTGTGAATGCTTGTAGGTAGCTTAAGGCACTTTCAAAGGAAAGTGATTTTCTCTGAAAGGACAGCATTTCGAAAGTGAAGCAACACTCCATTCACTTCGCACAGTGAATTGAAGTGTTGGAACAGACTGCTTCTCGTTCAGAGTAAGAGATGTGAGTTTCTTGTGAATGCTTGTAAGTAGCTTAAGGTACTTTGAAGGGAAAGTGATTTTCTCTGAAAGGACAGCATTTAGAAAGTGAAGCAACACTCCATTCACTTCGCACAGTGAATTGAAGTGTTGGAACAGACTGCTTCTCTTTCAGAGAAACGCATGTGAATTTCTGTTGAATGCTTTTAAGTAGCTTAAGGCAGTTTCAAAGGAAAGTGATTTTCTCTGAAAGGACATCATTTAAAAAGTGAAGCAACACTCCGTTCACTTCGCATAGTGAATTGAAGTGTTGGAAAAGAGTGCTTCTCTCTCAGAGAAACGCATGTGAGTTTTTTGTGAATGCTTGTAAGTAGCTTAAGGCACTTTCAAATTAAAGTGATTTTCTCTGAAAGGACAGCATTTAAAAAGTGAAGCAACACTCCATTCACTTCAAACAGTGAATTGAAGTGTTGGAACAGACTGCTTCTCGTTCAGAGTAAGAGATGTGAGTTTCTTGTGAATGCTTGTAAGTAGCTTAAGGCAGTTTCAAAAGGGAGTGATTTTCTCTGAAAGGAGAGCATTTAGAAAGTGAAGCAACACTCCATTCACTTTCGCACAGTGAATTGAAGTGTTGGAAGAGACTGCTTCTCTTTCAGAGAAACGCATGTGAGTTTTTTGTGAATGCTTGTAAGTAGCTTAAGGCACTTTCAAAGGAAAGTGATTTTCTCTGAAACTACAGCATTTAGTATGTGAAGCAACACTCCATTCACTTCTCACAGTGAATTGAAGTGTTGGAACAGACTGCTTCTCTTTCAGAGTAACAGATGTGAGTTTCTTGTGAATGCTTGTAAGTAGCTTAAGGTACTTTCAAGGGAAAGTGATTTTCTCTGAAAGGACAGCATTTAGAAAGTGAAGCAACACTCCATTCACTTCGCACAGTGAATTGAAGTGTTGGACCAGACTGCTTCTCTTTCAGAGAAACAGATGTGAGTTTCTTGTGAATGCTTGTAAGTAGCTTAAGGTACTTTCAAGGGAAAGTGATTTTCTCTGAAAGGAGAGCATTTAGAAAGTGAAGCAACACTCCATTCACTTCGCACAGTGAATTGAAGTGTTGGAACAGACTGCTTCTCTTTCAGAGAAACGTATGGGAGTTTTTTGTGAATGCTTGTAAGTAGCTTAAGGCTCTTTCAAAGGAAAGTGATTTTCTCTGAAAGGACAGCATTTCGAAAGTGAAGCAACACTCCATTCACTTCAAACATTGAATTGAAGTGTTGGAACAGACTGCTTCTCTTTCAGAGTAAGAGATGTGTGTTTCTTGTGAATGCTTGTAAGTAGCTTAAGGCACTTTCAAAAGGGAGTGATTTTCTCTAAAAGGAGAGCATTTAGAAAGTGAAGCAACACTCCACTCACTTCGCACAGTGAATTGAAGTTTTGGAACAGACTGCTTCTCTTTCAGAGAAACGCTTGAGAATTTCTGTTGAATGTTTGTAAGTAGCTTAAGGCACTTTCAAAGGAAAGTGATTTTCTCTGAAAGGACAGCATTTAGAAAGTGAAGAAACACTCCATTCTCTTCACACAGTGAATTGAAGTGTTGGAACAGACTGCTTCTCTTTCAGAAAAACGCATGTGAATTTCTGTTGAATGCTTGTAAGTAGCTTAAGGCAGTTTCAAAAGAAAGTGACTTTCTCTGAAAGGAGAGCATTTAGAAAGTGAAGCAACACTCCATTCACGTCGCACAGTGAATTGAAGTGTTGGAACAGACTGCTTCTCTTTCAGAAAAACGCATGTGAGTTTCTTGTGAATGCTTGTAAGTAGCTTAAGGCACTTTCAAAGGAAAGTGATTTTCTCTGAAAGGACAGCATTTAGAAAGTGAAACAACACTCCGTTCACTTCGCATAGTGAATTGAAGTGTTGGAACAGACTGCTTCTCTTTCAGAGAAACGTATGTGAGTTTTTTGTGAATGCTTGTAAGTAGCTTAAGGCACTTTCAAAGGAAAGTGATTTTCTCTGAAAGGACAGGATTTAGAAAGTGAAGCAACACTCCATTCACTTCGCACAGTGAATTGAAGTGTTGGAACAGACTGCTTCTCTTTCAGAGAAACGCATGTGAATTTCTGTTGAATGCTTGTAGGTAGCTTAAGGCAGTTTCAAAGGAAAGTGATTTTCTCTGAAAAGAGAGCATTTAGAAAGTGAAGCAACACTCCATTCACTTCGCACAGTGAATTGAAGTTTTCGAACAGACTGCTTCTCTTTCAGAAAAATGCATGTGAGTTTCTTGTGAATGCTTGTAAGTAGCTTAAGGCACTTTCAAAGGAAAGTGATTTTCTCTGAAAGGACAGCATTTAGAAAGTGAAGCAACACTCCATTCACTTCAAACAGTGAATTGAAGTGTTGGAACCGACTGCTTCTCGTTCAGAGTAAGAGATGTGAGTTTCTTGTGAATTCTTATAATTAGCTTAAGGCACTTTCAAAAGGGAGTGATTTTCTCTGAAAGGAGAGCATTTAGAAAGTGAAGCAACACTCCATTCACTTTCGCACAGTGAATTGAAGTGTTGGAACAGACTGCTTCTCTTTCAGAGAAACGCATGTGAGTTTTTTGTGAATGCTTGTAAGTAGCTTAAGGCACTTTCAAAGGAAAGTGATTTTCTCTGAAACTACAGCATTTAGAATGTGAAGTAACACTCTATTCACTTCTCACAGTGAATTGAAGTGTTGGAACAGACTGCTTCTCTTTCAGAGAAACAGATGTGAGTTTCTTGTGAATGCTTGTAAGTAGCTTAAGGTACTTTCAAGGGAAAGTGATTTTCTCTGTAAGGACAGCATTTAGAAAGTGAAGCAACACTCCATTCACTTCGCACAGTGAATTGAAGTGTTGGACCAGACTGCTTCTCTTTCAGAGAAACAGATGTGAGTTTCTTGTGAATGCTTGTAAGTAGCTTAAGGTACTTTCAAGGGAAAGTGATTTTCTCTGAAAGGAGAGCATTTAGAAAGTGAAGCAACACTCCATTCACTTCGCACAGTGAATTGAAATGTTGGAACAGACTGCTTCTCTTTCATAGAAATGCATGTGAGTTTTTTGTGAATGCTTGTAGGTAGCTTAAGGCACTTTCAAAGGAAAGTGATTTTCTCTGAAAGGACAGCATTTCGAAAGTGAAGCAACACTCCATTCACTTCGCACAGTGAATTGAAGTGTTGGAACAGACTGCTTCTCGTTCAGAGTAAGAGATGTGAGTTTCTTGTGAATTCTTATAAGTACCTTAAGGCAGTTTCAAAAGGGAGTGATTTTCTCTGAAAGGAGAGCATTTAGAAAGTGAAGCAACACTCCATTCACTTCGCACAGTGAATTGAAGTGTTGGAACAGACTGCTTATCTTTCAGAGAAACAGATGTGAGTTTCTTGTGAATGCTTGTAAGTAGCTTAAGGTACTTTCAAGGGAAAATGATTTTCTCTGAAAGGACAGCATTTAGAAAGTGAAGCAACACTCCTTTCACTTCGCACAGTGAATTGAAGTGTTGGAACAGACTGCTTCTCTTTCAGAGAAACAGATGTGAGTTTCTTGTGAATGCTTGTAAGTAGCTTAAGGTACTTTGAAGGGAAAGTGATTTTCTCTGAAAGGACAGCATTTAGAAAGTGAAGCAACACTCCATTCACTTCGCACAGTGAATTGAAGTGTTGGAACAGACTGCTTCTCTTTCAGAGAAACGCATGTGAATTTCTGTTGAATGCTTGTAGGTAGCTTAAGGCAGTTTCAAAGGAAAGTGATTTTCTCTGAAAAGAGAGCATTTAGAAAGTGAAGGAACACTCCATTCACTTCGCACAGTGAATTGAAGTTTTCGAACAGACTGCTTCTCTTTCAGAAAAATGCATGTGAGTTTCTTGTGAATGCTTGTAAGTAGCTTAAGACACTTTCAAATTAAAGTGATTTTCTCTGAAAGGACAGCATTTAGAAAGTGAAGCAACACTCCATTCACTTCAAACAGTGAATTGAAGTGTTGGAACCGACTGCTTCTCGTTCAGAGTAAGAGATGTGAGTTTCTTGTGAATTCTTATAAGTAGCTTAAGGCACTTTCAAAAGGGAGTGATTTTCTCTGAAAGGAGAGCATTTAGAAAGTGAAGCAACACTCCATTCACTTTCGCACAGTGAATTGAAGTGTTGGAACAGACTGCTTCTCTTTCAGAGAAACGCATGTGAGTTTTTTGTGAATGCTTGTAAGTAGCTTAAGGCACTTTCAAAGGAAAGTGATTTTCTCTGAAACTACAGCATTTAGAATGTGAAGCAACACTCTATTCACTTCTCACAGTGAATTGAAGTGTTGGAACAGACTGCTTCTCTTTCAGAGAAACAGGTGTGAGTTTCTTGTGAATGCTTGTAAGTAGCTTAAGGTACTTTCAAGGGAAAGTGATTTTCTCTGTAAGGACAGCATTTAGAAAGTGAAGCAACACTCCATTCACTTCGCACAGTGAATTGAAGTGTTGGACCAGACTGCTTCTCTTTCAGAGAAACAGATGTGAGTTTCTTGTGAATGCTTGTAAGTAGCTTAAGGTACTTTCAAGGGAAAGTGATTTTCTCTGAAAGGAGAGCATTTAGAAAGTGAAGCAACACTCCATTCACTTCGCACAGTGAATTGAAATGTTGGAACAGACTGCTTCTCTTTCATAGAAATGCATGTGAGTTTTTTGTGAATGCTTGTAGGTAGCTTAAGGCACTTTCAAAGGAAAGTGATTTTCTCTGAAAGGACAGCATTTCGAAAGTGAAGCAACACTCCATTCACTTCGCACATTGAATTTAAGTGTTGGAACAGACTGCTTCTCGTTCAGAGTAAGAGTTGTGAGTTTCTTGTGAATTCTTATAAGTACCTTAAGGCAGTTTCAAAAGGGAGTGATTTTCTCTGAAAGGAGAGCATTTAGAAAGTGAAGCAACACTCCATTCACTTCGCACAGTGAATTGAAGTGTTGGAACAGACTGCTTCTCTTTCAGAGAAACAGATGTGAGTTTCTTGTGAATGCTTGTAAGTAGCTTAAGGTACTTTCAAGGGAAAATGATTTTCTCTGAAAGGACAGCATTTAGAAAGTGAAGCAACACTCCTTTCACTTCGCACAGTGAATTGAAGTGTTGGAACAGACTGCTTCTCTTTCAGAGAAACAGATGTGAGTTTCTTGTGAATGCTTGTAAGTAGCTTAAGGTACTTTGAAGGGAAAGTGATTTTCTCTGAAAGGACAGCATTTAGAAAGTGAAGCAACACTCCATTCACTTCGCACAGTGAATTGAAGTGTTGGAACAGACTGCTTCTCTTTCAGAGAAACGCATGTGAATTTCTGTTGAATGCTTTTAAGTAGCTTAAGGCAGTTTCAAAGGAAAGTGATTTTCTCTGAAAGGACATCATTTAAAAAGTGAAGCAACACTCCGTTCACTTCGCATAGTGAATTGAAGTGTTGGAAAAGAGTGCTTCTCTCTCAGAGAAACGCATGTGAGTTTTTTGTGAATGCTTGTAAGTAGCTTAAGGCAGTTTCAAAAGGGAGTGATTTTCTCTGAAAGGAGAGCATTTAGAAAGTGAAGCAACACTCCATTCACTTTCGCACAGTGAATTGAAGTGTTGGAACAGACTGCTTCTCTTTCAGAGAAACGCATGTGAGTTTTTTGTGAATGCTTGTAAGTAGCTTAAGGCACTTTCAAAGGAAAGTGATTTTCTCTGAAACTACAGCATTTAGAATGTGAAGCAACACTCTATTCACTTCTCACAGTGAATTGAAGTGTTGGAACAGACTGCTTCTCTTTCAGAGAAACAGATGTGAGTTTCTTGTGAATGCTTGTAAGTAGGTTAAGGTACTTTCAAGGGAAAGTGATTTTCTCTGTAAGGACAGCATTTAGAAAGTGAAGCAACACTCCTTTCAATTCGCACAGTGAATTGAAGTGTTGGAACAGACTGCTTCTCTTTCAGAGAAACAGATGTGAGTTTCTTGTGAATGCTTGTAAGTAGCTTAAGGTACTTTGAAGGGAAAGTGATTTTCTCTGAAAGGACAGCATTTAGAAAGTGAAGCAACACTCCATTCACTTCGCACAGTGAATTGAAGTGTTGGAACAGACTGCTTCTCTTTCAGAGAAACGCATGTGAATTTCTGTTGAATGCTTTTAAGTAGCTTAAGGAAGTTTCAAAGGAAAGTGATTTTCTCTGAAAGGACATCATTTAAAAAGTGAAGCAACACTCCGTTCACTTCGCATAGTGAATTGAAGTGTTGGAAAAGAGTGCTTCTCTCTCAGAGAAATGCATGTGAGTTTTTTGTGAATGCTTGTAAGTAGCTTAAGGCACTTTCAAATTAAAGTGATTTTCTCTGAAAGGACAGCATTTAAAAAGTGAAGCAACACTCCATTCACTTCAAACAGTGAATTGAAGTGTTGGAACAGACTGCTTCTCTTTCAGAGAAACAGATGTGAGTTTCTTGTGAATGCTTGTAAGTAGCTTAAGGTACTTTCAAGGGAAAATGATTTTCTCTGAAAGGACAGCATTTAGAAAGTGAAGCAACACTCCTTTCACTTCGCACAGTGAATTGAAGTGTTGGAACAGACTGCTTCTCTTTCAGAGAAACAGATGTGAGTTTCTTGTGAATGCTTGTAAGTAGCTTAAGGTACTTTGAAGGGAAAGTGATTTTCTCTGAAAGGACAGCATTTAGAAAGTGAAGCAACACTCCATTCACTTCGCACAGTGAATTGAAGTGTTGGAACAGACTGCTTCTCTTTCAGAGAAACGCATGTGAATTTCTGTTGAATGCTTTTAAGTAGCTTAAGGCAGTTTCAAAGGAAAGTGATTTTCTCTGAAAGGACATCATTTAAAAAGTGAAGCAACACTCCGTTCACTTCGCATAGTGAATTGAAGTGTTGGAAAAGAGTGCTTCTCTCTCAGAGAAACGCATGTGAGTTTTTTGTGAATGCTTGTAAGTAGCTTAAGGCAGTTTCAAAAGGGAGTGATTTTCTCTGAAAGGAGAGCATTTAGAAAGTGAAGCAACACTCCATTCACTTTCGCACAGTGAATTGAAGTGTTGGAACAGACTGCTTCTCTTTCAGAGAAACGCATGTGAGTTTTTTGTGAATGCTTGTAAGTAGCTTAAGGCACTTTCAAAGGAAAGTGATTTTCTCTGAAACTACAGCATTTAGAATGTGAAGCAACACTCTATTCACTTCTCACAGTGAATTGAAGTGTTGGAACAGACTGCTTCTCTTTCAGAGAAACAGATGTGAGTTTCTTGTGAATGCTTGTAAGTAGGTTAAGGTACTTTCAAGGGAAAGTGATTTTCTCTGTAAGGACAGCATTTAGAAAGTGAAGCAACACTCCTTTCAATTCGAACAGTGAATTGAAGTGTTGGAACAGACTGCTTCTCTTTCAGAGAAACAGATGTGAGTTTCTTGTGAATGCTTGTAAGTAGCTTAAGGTACTTTGAAGGGAAAGTGATTTTCTCTGAAAGGACAGCATTTAGAAAGTGAAGCAACACTCCATTCACTTCGCACAGTGAATTGAAGTGTTGGAACAGACTGCTTCTCTTTCAGAGAAACGCATGTGAATTTCTGTTGAATGCTTTTAAGTAGCTTAAGGCAGTTTCAAAGGAAAGTGATTTTCTCTGAAAGGACATCATTTAAAAAGTGAAGCAACACTCCGTTCACTTCGCATAGTGAATTGAAGTGTTGGAAAAGAGTGCTTCTCTCTCAGAGAAACGCATGTGAGTTTTTTGTGAATGCTTGTAAGTAGCTTCAGGCACTTTCAAATTAAAGTGATTTTCTCTGAAAGGACAGCATTTAAAAAGTGAAGCAACACTCCATTCACTTCAAACAGTGAATTGAAGTGTTGGAACAGACTGCTTCTCGTTCAGAGTAAGAGATGTGAGTTTCTTGTGAATGCTTGTAAGTAGCTTAAGGCAGTTTCAAAAGGGAGTGATTTTCTCTGAAAGGAGAGCATTTAGAAAGTGAAGCAACACTCCATTCACTTTCGCACAGTGAATTGAAGTGTTGGAAGAGACTGCTTCTCTTTCAGAGAAACGCATGTGAGTTTTTTGTGAATGCTTGTAAGTAGCTTAAGGCACTTTCAAAGGAAAGTGATTTTCTCTGAAACTACAGCATTTAGTATGTGAAGCAACACTCCATTCACTTCTCACAGTGAATTGAAGTGTTGGAACAGACTGCTTCTCTTTCAGAGTAACAGATGTGAGTTTCTTGTGAATGCTTGTAAGTAGCTTAAGGTACTTTCAAGGGAAAGTGATTTTCTCTGAAAGGACAGCATTTAGAAAGTGAAGCAACACTCCATTCACTTCGCACAGTGAATTGAAGTGTTGGACCAGACTGCTTCTCTTTCAGAGAAACAGATGTGAGTTTCTTGTGAATGCTTGTAAGTAGCTTAAGGTACTTTCAAGGGAAAGTGATTTTCTCTGAAAGGAGAGCATTTAGAAAGTGAAGCAACACTCCATTCACTTCGCACAGTGAATTGAAGTGTTGGAACAGACTGCTTCTCTTTCAGAGAAACGTATGGGAGTTTTTTGTGAATGCTTGTAAGTAGCTTAAGGCTCTTTCAAAGGAAAGTGATTTTCTCTGAAAGGACAGCATTTCGAAAGTGAAGCAACACTCCATTCACTTCAAACATTGAATTGAAGTGTTGGAACAGACTGCTTCTCTTTCAGAGTAAGAGATGTGTGTTTCTTGTGAATGCTTGTAAGTAGCTTAAGGCACTTTCAAAAGGGAGTGATTTTCTCTAAAAGGAGAGCATTTAGAAAGTGAAGCAACACTCCACTCACTTCGCACAGTGAATTGAAGTTTTGGAACAGACTGCTTCTCTTTCAGAGAAACGCATGAGAATTTCTGTTGAATGTTTGTAAGTAGCTTAAGGCACTTTCAAAGGAAAGTGATTTTCTCTGAAAGGACAGCATTTAGAAAGTGAAGAAACACTCCATTCTCTTCACACAGTGAATTGAAGTGTTGGAACAGACTGCTTCTCTTTCAGAAAAACGCATGTGAATTTCTGTTGATTGCTTGTAAGTAGCTTAAGGCAGTTTCAAAAGAAAGTGACTTTCTCTGAAAGGAGAGCATTTAGAAAGTGAAGCAACACTCCATTCACGTCGCACAGTGAATTGAAGTGTTGGAACAGACTGCTTCTCTTTCAGAGAAACGCATGTGAGTTTCTTGTGAATGCTTGTAAGTAGCTTAAGGCACTTTCAAAGGAAAGTGATTTTCTCTGAAAGGACAGCATTTAGAAAGTGAAACAACACTCCGTTCACTTCGCATAGTGAATTGAAGTGTTGGAACAGACTGCTTCTCTTTCAGAGAAACGTATGTGAGTTTTTTGTGAATGTTTGTAAGTAGCTTAAGGCACTTTCAAAGGAAAGTGATTTTCTCTGAAAGGACAGGATTTAGAAAGTGAAGCAACACTCCATTCACTTCGCACAGTGAATTGAAGTGTTTGAACAGACTGCTTCTCTTTCAGAGAAACGCATGTGAATTTCTGTTGAATGCTTGTAGGTAGCTTAAGGCAGTTTCAAAGGAAAGTGATTTTCTCTGAAAAGAGAGCATTTAGAAAGTGAAGCAACACTCCATTCACTTCGCACAGTGAATTGAAGTTTTCGAACAGACTGCTTCTCTTTCAGAAAAATGCATGTGAGTTTCTTGTGAATGCTTGTAAGTAGCTTAAGGCACTTTCAAATTAAAGTGATTTTCTCTGAAAGGACAGCATTTAGAAAGTGAAGCAACACTCCATTCACTTCAAACAGTGAATTGAAGTGTTGGAACCGACTGCTTCTCGTTCAGAGTAAGAGATGTGAGTTTCTTGTGAATTCTTATAAGTAGCTTAAGGCACTTTCAAAAGGGAGTGATTTTCTCTGAAAGGAGAGCATTTAGAAAGTGAAGCAACACTCCATTCACTTTCGCACAGTGAATTGAAGTGTTGGAACAGACTGCTTCTCTTTCAGAGAAACGCATGTGAGTTTTTTGTGAATGCTTGTAAGTAGCTTAAGGCACTTTCAAAGGAAAGTGATTTTCTCTGAAACTACAGCATTTAGAATGTGAAGCAACACTCTATTCACTTCTCACAGTGAATTGAAGTGTTGGAACAGACTGCTTCTCTTTCAGAGAAACAGATGTGAGTTTCTTGTGAATGCTTGTAAGTAGCTTAAGGTACTTTCAAGGGAAAGTGATTTTCTCTGTAAGGACAGCATTTAGAAAGTGAAGCAACACTCCATTCACTTCGCACAGTGAATTGAAGTGTTGGACCAGACTGCTTCTCTTTCAGAGAAACAGATGTGAGTTTCTTGTGAATGCTTGTAAGTAGCTTAAGGTACTTTCAAGGGAAAGTGATTTTCTCTGAAAGGAGAGCATTTAGAAAGTGAAGCAACACTCCATTCACTTCGCACAGTGAATTGAAGTGTTGGAACAGACTGCTTCTCTTTCACAGAAATGCATGTGAGTTTTTTGTGAATGCTTGTAGGTAGCTTAAGGCACTTTCAAAGGAAAGTGATTTTCTCTGAAAGGACAGCATTTCGAAAGTGAAGCAACACTCCATTCACTTCGCACAGTGAATTGAAGTGTTGGAACAGACTGCTTCTCGTTCAGAGTAAGAGATGTGAGTTTCTTGTGAATTCTTATAAGTACCTTAAGGCAGTTTCAAAAGGGAGTGATTTTCTCTGAAAGGAGAGCATTTAGAAAGTGAAGCAACACTCCATTCACTTCGCACAGTGAATTGAAGTGTTGGAACAGACTGCTTCTCTTTCAGAGAAACAGATGTGAGTTTCTTGTGAATGCTTGTAAGTAGCTTAAGGTACTTTCAAGGGAAAATGATTTTCTCTGAAAGGACAGCATTTAGAAAGTGAAGCAACACTCCTTTCACTTCGCACAGTGAATTGAAGTGTTGGAACAGACTGCTTCTCTTTCAGAGAAACAGATGTGAGTTTCTTGTGAATGCTTGTAAGTAGCTTAAGGCACTTTGAAGGGAAAGTGATTTTCTCTGAAAGGACAGCATTTAGAAAGTGAAGCAACGCTCCATTCACTTCGCACAGTGAATTGAAGTGTTGGAACAGACTGCTTCTCTTTCAGAGAAACGCATGTGAATTTCTGTTGAATGCTTTTAAGTAGCTTAAGGCAGTTTCAAAGGAAAGTGATTTTCTCTGAAATGACATCATTTAAAAAGTGAAGCAACACTCCGTTCACTTCGCATAGTGAATTGAAGTGTTGGAAAAGAGTGCTTCTCTCTCAGAGAAACGCATGTGAGTTTTTTGTGAATGCTTGTAAGTAGCTTAAGGCAGTTTCAAAAGGGAGTGATTTTCTCTGAAAGGAGAGCATTTAGAAAGTGAAGCAACACTTCATTCACTTTCGCACAGTGAATTGAAGTGTTGGAAGAGACTGCTTCTCTTTCAGAGAAACGCATGTGAGTTTTTTGTGAATGCTTGTAAGTAGCTTAAGGCACTTTCAAAGGAAAGTGATTTTCTCTGAAACTACAGCATTTAGTATGTGAAGCAACACTCCATTCACTTCTCACAGTGAATTGAAGTGTTGGAACAGACTGCTTCTCTTTCAGAGTAACAGATGTGAGTTTCTTGTGAATGCTTGTAAGTAGCTTAAGGTACTTTCAAGGGAAAGTGATTTTCTCTGAAAGGACAGCATTTAGAAAGTGAAGCAACACTCCATTCACTTCGCACAGTGAATTGAAGTGTTAGACCAGACTGCTTCTCTTTCAGAGAAACAGATGTGAGTTTCTTGTGAATGCTTGTAAGTAGCTTAAGGCACTTTCAAAGGAAAGTGATTTTCTCTGAAACTACAGCATTTAGAATGTGAAGCAACACTCTATTCACTTCTCACAGTGAATTGAAGTGTTGGAACAGACTGCTTCTCTTTCAGAGAAACAGATGTGAGTTTCTTGTGAATGCTTGTAAGTAGCTTAAGGTACTTTCAAGGGAAAGTGATTTTCTCTGTAAGGACAGCATTTAGAAAGTGAAGCAACACTCCATTCACTTCGCACAGTGAATTGAAGTGTTGGACCAGACTGCTTCTCTTTCAGAGAAACAGATGTGAGTTTCTTGTGAATGCTTGTAAGTAGCTTAAGGTACTTTCAAGGGAAAGTGATTTTCTCTGAAAGGAGAGCATTTAGAAAGTGAAGCAAAACTCCATTCACTTCGCACAGTGAATTGAAATGTTGGAACAGACTGCTTCTCTTTCATAGAAATGCATGTGAGTTTTTTGTGAATGCTTGTAGGTAGCTCAAGGCACTTTCAAAGGAAAGTGATTTTCTCTGAAAGGACAGCATTTCGAAAGTGAAGCAACACTCCATTCACTTCGCACAGTGAATTGAAGTGTTGGAACAGACTGCTTCTCGTTCAGAGTAAGAGATGTGAGTTTCTTGTGAATTCTTATAAGTACCTTAAGGCAGTTTCAAAAGGGAGTGATTTTCTCTGAAAGGAGAGCATTTAGAAAGTGAAGCAACACTCCATTCACTTCGCACAGTGAATTGAAGTGTTGGAACAGACTGCTTCTCTTTCAGAGAAACAGATGTGAGTTTCTTGTGAATGCTTGTAAGTAGCTTAAGGTACTTTGAAGGGAAAATGATTTTCTCTGAAAGGACAGCATTTATAAAGTGAAGCAACACTCCTTTCACTTCGCACAGTGAATTGAAGTGTTGGAACAGACTGCTTCTCTTTCAGAGAAACAGATGTGAGTTTCTTGTGAATGCTTGTAAGTAGCTTAAGGTACTTTGAAGGGAAAGTGATTTTCTCTGAAAGGACAGCATTTAGAAAGTGAAGCAACACTCCATTCACTTCGCACAGTGAATTGAAGTGTTGGAACAGACTGCTTCTCTTTCAGAAAAATGCATGTGAGTTTTTTATGAATGCTTGTAAGTAGCTTAAGGCACTTTCAAAGGAAAGTGATTTTCTCTGAAAGGACAGCATTTAGAAAGTGAAGCAACACTCCGTTAACTTCGCATAGTGAATTGAAGTGTTGGAACAGACTGCTTCTCTTTCAGAGAAACGCATGTGAATTTCTGTTGAATGCTTGTAAGTAGCTTAAGGCACTTTCAAAGGAAAGTGTTTTTCTCTGAAAAGACAGCATTTCAAAAGTGAAGCAACACTCCATTCACTTCAAATAGTGAATTGAAGTGTTGGAACATACTGCTTCTCGTTCAGAGTAAGAGATGTGAATTTCTTGTGAATGCTTGTAAGTAGCTTAAGACAGTTTCAAAAGGAAGTGATTTTCTCTGAAAGGAGAGCATTTAGAAAGTGAAGCAACACTCCATTCACTTCGCACAGTGAATTGAAGTGTTGGAACAGACTCCTTCTCTTTCAGAGAAACGTATGTGAGTTTTTTGTGAATGCTTGTAAGTAGCTTAAGGCACTTTCAAAGGAAAGTGATTTTCTCTGAAAGGACAGGATTTAGAAAGTGAAGCAACACTCCACTCACTTCGCACAGTGAATTGAAGTTTTGGAACAGACTGCTTCTCTTTCAGAGAAACGCATGTGAATTTCTGTTGAATGTTTGTAAGTAGCTTAAGGCACTTTCAAAGGAAAGTGATTTTCTCTGAAAGGACAGCATTTAGAAAGTGAAGCAACACTCCATTCACTTCGCACAGTGAATAAGTGTTGGAACAGACTGCTTCTCTTTCAGAAAAACGCATGTGAGTTTCTTGTGAATGCTTGTCAGTAGCTTAAGGCACTATCAAAGGAAAGTGATTTTCTCTGAAAGGACAGCATTTAGAAAGTGAAGCAACACTCCGTTCACTTCGCATAGTGAATTGAAGTGTTGGAACAGACTGCTTCTCTTTCAGAGAAACGCATGTGAGTTTTTTGTGAATGCTTGTAAGTAGCTTAAGGCACTTTCAAAGGAAAGTGTTTTTCTCTGAAAAGACAGCATTTAGAAAGTGAAGCAACACTCCATTCACTTCAAATAGTGAATTGAAGTGTTGGAACAGACTGCTTCTCGTTCAGAGTAAGAGATGTGAGTTTCTTGTGAATGCTTGTAAGTAGCTTAAGACAGTTTCAAAAGGGAGTGATTTTCTCTGAAAGGAGAACATTTAGAAAGTGAAGCAACACTCCATTCACTTCGCACAGTGAATTGAAGTGTTGGAACAGACTGCTTCTCTTTCAGTGAAACAGATGTGAGTTTCTTGTGAATGCTTGTAAGTAGCTTAAGGTACTTTCAAGGGAAAGTGATTTTCTCTGAAAGGACAGCATTTAGAAAGTGAAGCAACACTCCATTCACTTCGCACAGTGAATTGAAGTGTTGGAACAGACTGCTTCTCGTTCAGAGAAACAGATGTGAGTTTCTTGTGAATGCTTGTAAGTAGCTTAAGGCAGTTTCAAAAGGGAGTGATTTTCTCTGAAAGGAGAGCATTTAGAAAGTGAAGCAACACTCCATTCACTTCGCACAGTGAATTGAAGTGTTGGAACAGACTGCTTCTCTTTCAGAGAAACGCATGTGAATTTCTGTTGAATGCTTGTAGGTAGCTTAAGGCAGTTTCAAAGGAAAGTGATTTTCTCTGAAAAGAGAGCATTTAGAAAGTGAAGCAACACTCCATTCACGTCGCACAGTGAATTGAAGTGTTGGAACAGACTGCTTCTCGTTCAGAGTAAGAGATGTGAGTTTCTTGTGAATGCTTGTAAGTAGCTTAAGACAGTTTCAAAAGGGAGTGATTTTCTCTGAAAGGAGAACATTTAGAAAGTGAAGCAACACTCCATTCACTTCACACAGTGAATTGAAGTGTTGGAACAGACTGCTTCTCTTTCAGTGAAACAGATGTGAGTTTCTTGTGAATGCTTGTAAGTAGCTTAAGGTACTTTCAAGGGAAAGTGATTTTCTCTGAAAGGACAGCATTTAGAAAGTGAAGCAACACTCCATTCACTTCGCACAGTGAATTGAAGTGTTGGACCAGACTGCTTCTCTTTCAGAGAAACAGATGTGAGTTTCTTGTGAATGCTTGTAAGTAGCTTAAGGCACTTTCAAAGGAAAGTGATTTTCTCTGAAAGGACAGCATTTAGAAAGTGAAGCAACACTCCGTTCACTTCGCATAGTGAATTGAAGTGTTGGAACAGACTGCTTCTCTTTCAGAGAAACGCATGTGAGTTTTTTGTGAATGCTTGTAAGTAGCTTAAGGCACTTTCAAAGGAAAGTGTTTTTCTCTGAAAAGACAGCATTTAGAAAGTGAAGCAACACTCCATTCACTTCAAATAGTGAATTGAAGTGTTGGAACAGACTGCTTCTCGTTCAGAGTAAGAGATGTGAGTTTCTTGTGAATGCTTGTAAGTAGCTTAAGACAGTTTCAAAAGGGAGTGATTTTCTCTGAAAGGAGAACATTTAGAAAGTGAAGCAACACTCCATTCACTTCGCACAGTGAATTGAAGTGTTGGAACAGACTGCTTCTCTTTCAGAGAAATGCATGTGAATTTCTGTTGAATGCTTGTAGGAAGCTTAAGGCAGTTTCAAAGGAAAGTGATTTTCTCTGAAAAGAGAGCATTTAGAAAGTGAAGCAACACTCCATTCACTTCGCACAGTGAATTGAAGTTTTCGAACAGACTGCTTCTCTTTCTGAAAAATGCATGTGAGTTTCTTGTGAATGCTTGTAAGTAGCTTAAGGCAATTTCAAAGGAAAGTGATTTTCTCTGAAAAGACAGCATTTAGAAAGTGAAGCAACACTCCATTCACTTCAAACAGTGAATTGAAGTGCTGGAACCGACTGCTTCTTGTTCAGAGTAAGAGATGAGAGTTTCTTTAGAATTCTTATAAGTAGCTTAAGGCACTTTCAAAAGGGAGTGATTTTCTCTGAAAGGAGAGCATTTAGAAAGTGAAGCCACACTCCATTCACTTTCGCACAGTGAATTGAAGTGTTGGAACAGACTGCTTCTCTTTCAGAGAAACGCATGTGAGTTTTTTGTGAATGCTTGTAAGTAGCTTAAGGCACTTTCAAAGGAAAGTGATTTTCTCTGAAACTACAGCATTTAGTATGTGAAGCAACACTCCATTCACTTCTCACAGTGAATTGAAGTGTTGGAACAGACTGCTTCTCTTTCAGAGAAACAGATGTGAGTTTCTTGTGAATGCTTGTAAGTAGCTTAAGGTACTTTCAAGGGAAAGTGATTTTCTCTGTAAGGACAGCACTTAGAAAGTGAAGCAACACTCCATTCACTTCGCACAGTGAATTGAAGTGTTGGTACAGACTGCTTCTCGTTCAGAGTAAGAGATGTGAGTTTCTTGTGAATTCTTATAAGTACCTTAAGGCAGTTTCAAAAGGGAGTGATTTTCTCTGAAAGGAGAGCATTTAGAAAGTGAAGCAACACTCCATTCACTTCGCACAGTGAATTGAAGTGTTGGAACAGACTGCTTCTCTTTCAGAGAAACGCATGTGAATTTCTGTTGAATGCTTGTAGGTAGCTTAAGGCAGTTTCAAAGGAAAGTGATTTTCTCTGAAAAGAGAGCATTTAGAAAGTGAAGCAACACTCCATTCACTTTGAACAGTAAATTGAAGTGTTCGAACAGACTGCTTCTCTTTCAGAGTAACAGATGTGAGTTTCTTGTGAATGCTTGTAAGTAGCTTAAGGTACTTTCAAGGGAAAGTGATTTTCTCTGAAAGGACAGCATTTAGAAAGTGAAGCAACACTCCATTCACTTCAAACAGTGAATTGAAGTGTTGGAACAGACTGCTTCTCTTTCAGAGTAAGAGATGTGTGTTTCTTGTGAATGCTTGTAAGTAGCTTAAGGCACTTTCAAAAGGGAGTGATTTTCTCTAAAAGGAGAGCATTTAGAAAGTGAAGCAACACTCCACTCACTTCGCACAGTGAATTGAAGTTTTGGAACAGAATGCTTCTCTTTCAGAGAAACGCATGTGAATTTCTGTTGAATGTTTGTAAGTAGCTTAAGGCACTTTCAAAGGAAAGTGATTTTCTCTGAAAGAACAGCATTTAGAAAGTGAAGAAACACTCCATTCACTCCACACAGTGAATTGAAGTGTTGGAACAGACTGATTCTCTTTCAGAAAAACGCATGTGAATTTCTGTTGAATGCTTGTAAGTAGCTTATGGCAGTTTCAAAGGAAAGTGTTTTTCTCTGAAAAGAAAGCATTTAGAAAGTGAAGCAACACTCCATTCACTTCGCACAGTGAATTGAAGTGTTGGAACAGACTGCTTCTCTTTCAGAAAAATGCATGTGAGTTTTTTGTGAATGCTTGTAAGTAGCTTAAGGCACTTTCAAAGGAAAGTGATTTTCTCTGAAAGGACAGCATTTAGAAAGTGAAGCAACACTCCGTTAACTTCGCATAGTGAATTGAAGTGTTGGAACAGACTGCTTCTCTTTCAGAGAAACGCATGTGAGTTTTTTGTGAATGCTTGTAAGTAGCTTAAGGCACTTTCAAAGGAAAGTGTTTTTCTCTGAAAAGACAGCATTTCAAAAGTGAAGCAACACTCCATTCACTTCAAATAGTGAATTGAAGTGTTGGAACATACTGCTTCTCGTTCAGAGTAAGAGATGTGAATTTCTTGTGAATGCTTGTAAGTAGCTTAAGACAGTTTCAAAAGGAAGTGATTTTCTCTGAAAGGAGAGCATTTAGAAAGTGAAGCAACACTCCATTCACTTCGCACAGTGAATTGAAGTGTTGGAACAGACTCCTTCTCTTTCAGAGAAACGTATGTGAGTTTTTTGTGAATGCTTGTAAGTAGCTTAAGGCACTTTCAAAGGAAAGTGATTTTCTCTGAAAGGACAGGATTTAGAAAGTGAAGCAACACTCCACTCACTTCGCACAGTGAATTGAAGTTTTGGAACAGACTGCTTCTCTTTCAGAGAAACGCATGTGAATTTCTGTTGAATGTTTGTAAGTAGCTTAAGGCACTTTCAAAGGAAAGTGATTTTCTCTGAAAGGACAGCATTTAGAAAGTGAAGCAACACTCCATTCACTTCGCACAGTGAATAAGTGTTGGAACAGACTGCTTCTCTTTCAGAAAAACGCATGTGAGTTTCTTGTGAATGCTTGTCAGTAGCTTAAGGCACTATCAAAGGAAAGTGATTTTCTCTGAAAGGACAGCATTTAGAAAGTGAAGCAACACTCCGTTCACTTCGCATAGTGAATTGAAGTGTTGGAACAGACTGCTTCTCTTTCAGAGAAACGCATGTGAGTTTTTTGTGAATGCTTGTAAGTAGCTTAAGGCACTTTCAAAGGAAAGTGTTTTTCTCTGAAAAGACAGCATTTAGAAAGTGAAGCAACACTCCATTCACTTCAAATAGTGAATTGAAGTGTTGGAACAGACTGCTTCTCGTTCAGAGTAAGAGATGTGAGTTTCTTGTGAATGCTTGTAAGTAGCTTAAGACAGTTTCAAAAGGGAGTGATTTTCTCTGAAAGGAGAACATTTAGAAAGTGAAGCAACACTCCATTCACTTCGCACAGTGAATTGAAGTGTTGGAACAGACTGCTTCTCTTTCAGTGAAACAGATGTGAGTTTCTTGTGAATGCTTGTAAGTAGCTTAAGGTACTTTCAAGGGAAAGTGATTTTCTCTGAAAGGACAGCATTTAGAAAGTGAAGCAACACTCCATTCACTTCGCACAGTGAATTGAAGTGTTGGAACAGACTGCTTCTCGTTCAGAGAAACAGATGTGAGTTTCTTGTGAATGCTTGTAAGTAGCTTAAGGCAGTTTCAAAAGGGAGTGATTTTCTCTGAAAGGAGAGCATTTAGAAAGTGAAGCAACACTCCATTCACTTCGCACAGTGAATTGAAGTGTTGGAACAGACTGCTTCTCTTTCAGAGAAACGCATGTGAATTTCTGTTGAATGCTTGTAGGTAGCTTAAGGCAGTTTCAAAGGAAAGTGATTTTCTCTGAAAAGAGAGCATTTAGAAAGTGAAGCAACACTCCATTCACGTCGCACAGTGAATTGAAGTGTTGGAACAGACTGCTTCTCGTTCAGAGTAAGAGATGTGAGTTTCTTGTGAATGCTTGTAAGTAGCTTAAGACAGTTTCAAAAGGGAGTGATTTTCTCTGAAAGGAGAACATTTAGAAAGTGAAGCAACACTCCATTCACTTCACACAGTGAATTGAAGTGTTGGAACAGACTGCTTCTCTTTCAGTGAAACAGATGTGAGTTTCTTGTGAATGCTTGTAAGTAGCTTAAGGTACTTTCAAGGGAAAGTGATTTTCTCTGAAAGGACAGCATTTAGAAAGTGAAGCAAAACTCCATTCACTTCGCACAGTGAATTGAAGTGTTGGAACAGACTGCTTCTCTTTCAGAGAAATGCATGTGAATTTCTGTTGAATGCTTTTAGGTAGCTTAAGGCAGTTTCAAAGGAGAGTGATTTTCTCTGAAAAGAGAGCATTTAGAAAGTGAAGCAACACTCCATTCACTTCGCACAGTGAATTGAAGTTTTCGAACAGACTGCTTCTCTTTCAGAAAAATGCATGTGAGTTTCTTGTGAATGCTTGTAAGTAGCTTAAGGCAATTTCAAAGGAAAGTGATTTTCTCTGAAAAGACAGCATTTAGAAAGTGAAGCAACACTCCATTCACTTCAAACAGTGAATTGAAGTGCTGGAACCGACTGCTTCTTGTTCAGAGTAAGAGATGAGAGTTTCTTTAGAATTCTTATAAGTAGCTTAAGGCAGTTTCAAAAGGGAGTGATTTTCTCTGAAAGGAGAGCATTTAGAAAGTGAAGCCACACTCCATTCACTTTCGCACAGTGAATTGAAGTGTTGGAACAGACTGCTTCTCTTTCAGAGAAACGCATGTGAGTTTTTTGTGAATGCTTGTAAGTAGCTTAAGGCACTTTCAAAGGAAAGTGATTTTCTCTGTAACTACAGCATTTAGTATGTGAAGCAACACTCCATTCACTTCTCACAGTGAATTGAAGTGTTGGAACAGACTGCTTCTCTTTCAGAGAAACAGATGTGAGTTTCTTGTGAATGCTTGTAAGTAGCTTAAGGTACTTTCAAGGGAAAGTGATTTTCTCTGTAATGACAGCACGTAGAAAGTGAAGCAACACTCCATTCACTTCGCACAGTGAATTGAAGTGTTGGACCAGACTGCTTCTCTTTCAGAGAAACAGATGTGAGTTTCTTGTGAATGCTTGTAAGTAGCTTAAGGTACTTTCAAGGGAAAGTGATTTTCTCTGAAAGGAGAGCATTTAGAAAGTGAAGCAACACTCCATTCACTTCGCACAGTGAATTGAAGTGTTGGAACAGACTGCTTCTATTTCATAGAAACGCATGTGAGTTTTTTTGAATGCTTGTAAGTAGCTTAAGGCACTTTCAAAGGAAAGTGATTTTCTCTGAAAGGACAGCATTTCGAAAGTGAAGCAACACTCCATTCACTTCGCACAGTGAATTGAAGTGTTGGTACAGACTGCTTCTCGTTCAGAGTAAGAGATGTGAGTTTCTTGTGAATTCTTATAAGTACCTTAAGGCAGTTTCAAAAGGGAGTGATTTTCTCTGAAAGGAGAGCATTTAGAAAGTGAAGCAACACTCCATTCACTTCGCACAGTGAATTGAAGTGTTGGAACAGACTGCTTCTCTTTCAGAGAAACAGATGTGAGTTTCTTGTGAATGCTTGTAAGTAGCTTAAGGTACTTTCAAGGGAAAGTGATTTTCTCTGAAAGGACAGCATTTAGAAAGTGAAGCAACACTCCTTTCACTTCGCACAGTGAATTGATTTGTTGGAACAGACTCCTTCTCTTTCAGAGAAACGCATGTGAGTTTTTTGTGAATGCTTGTAAGTAGCTTAAGGCACTTTCAAAGGAAAGTGATTTTCTCTGAAAGGACAGCATTTAGAAAGTGAAGCAACACTCCATTCACTTCAAACATTGAATTGAAGTGTTGGAACAGACTGCTTCTCGTTCAGAGTAAGAGATGTTTCTTGTGAATTCTTATAAATAGCTTAAGGCAGTTTCAAAAGGGAGTGATTTTCTCTGAAAGGAGAGCATTTAGAAAGTGAAGCAACTCTCCATTCACTTTCGCACACTGAATTGAAGTGTTGGAACAGACTGCTTCTCTTTCAGAGAAACGCATGTGAGTTTTTTGTGAATGCTTGTAAGTAGCTTAAGGCACTTTCAAAGGAAAGTGATTTTCTCTGAAAGGACAGGATTTAGAAAGTGAAGCAACACTCCACTCACTTCGCACAGTGAATTGAAGTTTTGGAACAGACTGCTTCTCTTTCAGAGAAACGCATGTGAATTTCTGTTGAATGTTTGTAAGTAGCTTAAGGCACTTTCAAAGGAAAGTGATTTTCTCTGAAAGGACAGCATTTAGAAAGTGAAGCAACACTCCATTCACTTCGCACAGTGAATAAGTGTTGGAACAGACTGCTTCTCTTTCAGAAAAACGCATGTGAGTTTCTTGTGAATGCTTGTCAGTAGCTTAAGGCACTATCAAAGGAAAGTGATTTTCTCTGAAAGGACAGCATTTAGAAAGTGAAGCAACACTCCGTTCACTTCGCATAGTGAATTGAAGTGTTGGAACAGACTGCTTCTCTTTCAGAGAAACGCATGTGAGTTTTTTGTGAATGCTTGTAAGTAGCTTAAGGCACTTTCAAAGGAAAGTGTTTTTCTCTGAAAAGACAGCATTTAGAAAGTGAAGCAACACTCCATTCACTTCAAATAGTGAATTGAAGTGTTGGAACAGACTGCTTCTCGTTCAGAGTAAGAGATGTGAGTTTCTTGTGAATGCTTGTAAGTAGCTTAAGACAGTTTCAAAAGGGAGTGATTTTCTCTTAAAGGAGAACATTTAGAAAGTGAAGCAACACTCCATTCACTTCGCACAGTGAATTGAAGTGTTGGAACAGACTGCTTCTCTTTCAGTGAAACAGATGTGAGTTTCTTGTGAATGCTTGTAAGTAGCTTAAGGTACTTTCAAGGGAAAGTGATTTTCTCTGAAAGGACAGCATTTAGAAAGTGAAGCAACACTCCATTCACTTCGCACAGTGAATTGAAGTGTTGGAACAGACTGCTTCTCGTTCAGAGAAACAGATGTGAGTTTCTTGTGAATGCTTGTAAGTAGCTTAAGGCAGTTTCAAAAGGGAGTGATTTTCTCTGAAAGGAGAGCATTTAGAAAGTGAAGCAATACTCCATTCACTTCGCACAGTGAATTGAAGTGTTGGAACAGACTGCTTCTCTTTCAGAGAAACGCATGTGAATTTCTGTTGAATGCTTGTAGGTAGCTTAAGGCAGTTTCAAAGGAAAGTGATTTTCTCTGAAAAGAGAGCATTTAGAAAGTGAAGCAACACTCCATTCACGTCGCACAGTGAATTGAAGTGTTGGAACAGACTGCTTCTCGTTCAGAGTAAGAGATGTGAGTTTCTTGTGAATGCTTGTAAGTAGCTTAAGACAGTTTCAAAAGGGAGTGATTTTCTCTGAAAGGAGAACATTTAGAAAGTGAAGCAACACTCCATTCACTTCACACAGTGAATTGAAGTGTTGGAACAGACTGCTTCTCTTTCAGTGAAACAGATGTGAGTTTCTTGTGAATGCTTGTAAGTAGCTTAAGGTACTTTCAAGGGAAAGTGATTTTCTCTGAAAGGACAGCATTTAGAAAGTGAAGCAAAACTCCATTCACTTCGCACAGTGAATTGAAGTTTTGGAACAGACTGCTTCTCTTTCAGAGAAATGCATGTCAATTTCTGTTGAATGCTTGTAGGTAGCTTAAGGCAGTTTCAAAGGAGAGTGATTTTCTCTGAAAAGAGAGCATTTAGAAAGTGAAGCAACACTCCATTCACTTCGCACAGTGAATTGAAGTTTTCAAACAGACTGCTTCTCTTTCAGAAAAATGCATGTGAGTTTCTTGTGAATGCTTGTAAGTAGCTTAAGGCAATTTCAAAGGAAAGTGATTTTCTCTGAAAAGACAGCATTTAGAAAGTGAAGCAACACTCCATTCACTTCAAACAGTGAATTGAAGTGCTGGAACCGACTGCTTCTTGTTCAGAGTAAGAGATGAGAGTTTCTTTAGAATTCTTATAAGTAGCTTAAGGCAGTTTCAAAAGGGAGTGATTTTCTCTGAAAGGAGAGCATTTAGAAAGTGAAGCCACACTCCATTCACTTTCGCACAGTGAATTGAAGTGTTGGAACAGACTGCTTCTCTTTCAGAGAAACGCATGTGAGTTTTTTGTGAATGCTTGTAAGTAGCTTAAGGCACTTTCAAAGGAAAGTGATTTTCTCTGAAACTACAGCATTTAGTATGTGAAGCAACACTCCATTCACTTCTCACAGTGAATTGAAGTGTTGGAACAGACTGCTTCTCTTTCAGAGAAACAGATGTGAGTTTCTTGTGAATGCTTGTAAGTAGCTTAAGGTACTTTCAAGGGAAAGTGATTTTCTCTGTAAGGACAGCACGTAGAAAGTGAAGCAACACTCCATTCACTTCGCACAGTGAATTGAAGTGTTGGACCAGACTGCTTCTCTTTCAGAGAAACAGATGTGAGTTTCTTGTGAATGCTTGTAAGTAGCTTAAGGTACTTTCAAGGGAAAGTGATTTTCTCTGAAAGGAGAGCATTTAGAAAGTGAAGCAACACTCCATTCACTTCGCACAGTGAATTGAAGTGTTGGAACAGACTGCTTCTATTTCATAGAAACGCATGTGAGTTTTTTTGAATGCTTGTAAGTAGCTTAAGGCACTTTCAAAGGAAAGTGATTTTCTCTGAAAGGACAGCATTTCGAAAGTGAAGCAACACTCCATTCACTTCGCACAGTGAATTGAAGTGTTGGTACAGACTGCTTCTCGTTCAGAGTAAGAGATGTGAGTTTCTTGTGAATTCTTATAAGTACCTTAAGGCAGTTTCAAAAGGGAGTGATTTTCTCTGAAAGGAGAGCATTTAGAAAGTGAAGCAACACTCCATTCACTTCGCACAGTGAATTGAAGTGTTGGAACAGACTGCTTCTCTTTCAGAGAAACAGATGTGAGTTTCTTGTGAATGCTTGTAAGTAGCTTAAGGTACTTTCAAGGGAAAGTGATTTTCTCTGAAAGGACAGCATTTAGAAAGTGAAGCAACACTCCTTTCACTTCGCACAGTGAATTGATTTGTTGGAACAGACTCCTTCTCTTTCAGAGAAACGCATGTGAGTTTTTTGTGAATGCTTGTAAGTAGCTTAAGGCACTTTCAAAGGAAAGTGATTTTCTCTGAAAGGACAGCATTTAGAAAGTGAAGCAACACTCCATTCACTTCAAACATTGAATTGAAGTGTTGGAACAGACTGCTTCTCGTTCAGAGTAAGAGATGTTTCTTGTGAATTCTTATAAATAGCTTAAGGCAGTTTCAAAAGGGAGTGATTTTCTCTGAAAGGAGAGCATTTAGAAAGTGAAGCAACTCTCCATTCACTTTCGCACACTGAATTGAAGTGTTGGAACAGACTGCTTCTCTTTCAGAGAAACGCATGTGAGTTTTTTGTGAATGCTTGTAAGTAGCTTAAGGCACTTTCAAAGGAAAGTGATTTTCTCTGAAAGGACAGGATTTAGAAAGTGAAGCAACACTCCACTCACTTCGCACAGTGAATTGAAGTTTTGGAACAGACTGCTTCTCTTTCAGAGAAACGCATGTGAATTTCTGTTGAATGTTTGTAAGTAGCTTAAGGCACTTTCAAAGGAAAGTGATTTTCTCTGAAAGGACAGCATTTAGAAAGTGAAGCAACACTCCATTCACTTCGCACAGTGAATAAGTGTTGGAACAGACTGCTTCTCTTTCAGAAAAACGCATGTGAGTTTCTTGTGAATGCTTGTCAGTAGCTTAAGGCACTATCAAAGGAAAGTGATTTTCTCTGAAAGGACAGCATTTAGAAAGTGAAGCAACACTCCGTTCACTTCGCATAGTGAATTGAAGTGTTGGAACAGACTGCTTCTCGTTCAGAGTAAGAGATGTGAGTTTCTTGTGAATGCTTGTAAGTAGCTTAAGACAGTTTCAAAAGGGAGTGATTTTCTCTGAAAGGAGAACATTTAGAAAGTGAAGCAACACTCCATTCACTTCGCACAGTGAATTGAAGTGTTGGAACAGACTGCTTCTCTTTCAGTGAAACAGATGTGAGTTTCTTGTGAATGCTTGTAAGTAGCTTAAGGTACTTTCAAGGGAAAGTGATTTTCTCTGAAAGGACAGCATTTAGAAAGTGAAGCAACACTCCATTCACTTCGCACAGTGAATTGAAGTGTTGGAACAGACTGCTTCTCGTTCAGAGAAACAGATGTGAGTTTCTTGTGAATGCTTGTAAGTAGCTTAAGGCAGTTTCAAAAGGGAGTGATTTTCTCTGAAAGGAGAGCATTTAGAAAGTGAAGCAACACTCCATTCACTTCGCACAGTGAATTGAAGTGTTGGAACAGACTGCTTCTCTTTCAGAGAAACGCATGTGAGTTTCTTGTGAATGCTTGTCAGTAGCTTAAGGCACTATCAAAGGAAAGTGATTTTCTCTGAAAGGACAGCATTTAGAAAGTGAAGCAACACTCCGTTCACTTCGCATAGTGAATTGAAGTGTTGGAACAGACTGCTTCTCTTTCAGAGAAACGCATGTGAGTTTTTTGTGAATGCTTGTCAGTAGCTTAAGGCACTTTCAAAGGAAAGTGTTTTTCTCTGAAAAGACAGCATTTAGAAAGTGAAGCAACACTCCATTCACTTCAAATAGTGAATTGAAGTGTTGGAACAGACTGCTTCTCGTTCAGAGTAAGAGATGTGAGTTTCTTGTGAATGCTTGTAAGTAGCTTAAGACAGTTTCAAAAGGGAGTGATTTTCTCTGAAAGGAGAACATTTAGAAAGTGAAGCAACACTCCATTCACTTCGCACAGTGAATTGAAGTGTTGGAACAGACTGCTTCTCTTTCAGTGAAACAGATGTGAGTTTCTTGTGAATGCTTGTAAGTAGCTTAAGGTACTTTCAAGGGAAAGTGATTTTCTCTGAAAGGACAGCATTTAGAAAGTGAAGCAACACTCCATTCACTTCGCACAGTGAATTGAAGTGTTGGAACAGACTGCTTCTCGTTCAGAGAAACAGATGTGAGTTTCTTGTGAATGCTTGTAAGTAGCTTAAGGCAGTTTCAAAAGGGAGTGATTTTCTCTGAAAGGAGAGCATTTAGAAAGTGAAGCAACACTCCATTCACTTCGCACAGTGAATTGAAGTGTTGGAACAGACTGCTTCTCTTTCAGAGAAACGCATGTGAATTTCTGTTGAATGCTTGTAGGTAGCTTAAGGCAGTTTCAAAGGAAAGTGATTTTCTCTGAAAAGAGAGCATTTAGAAAGTGAAGCAACACTCCATTCACGTCGCACAGTGAATTGAAGTGTTGGAACAGACTGCTTCTCGTTCAGAGTAAGAGATGTGAGTTTCTTGTGAATGCTTGTAAGTAGCTTAAGACAGTTTCAAAAGGGAGTGATTTTCTCTGAAAGGAGAACATTTAGAAAGTGAAGCAACACTCCATTCACTTCACACAGTGAATTGAAGTGTTGGAACAGACTGCTTCTCTTTCAGTGAAACAGATGTGAGTTTCTTGTGAATGCTTGTAAGTAGCTTAAGGTACTTTCAAGGGAAAGTGATTTTCTCTGAAAGGACAGCATTTAGAAAGTGAAGCAAAACTCCATTCACTTCGCACAGTGAATTGAAGTGTTGGAACAGACTGCTTCTCTTTCAGAGAAATGCATGTGAATTTCTGTTGAATGCTTTTAGGTAGCTTAAGGCAGTTTCAAAGGAGAGTGATTTTCTCTGAAAAGAGAGCATTTAGAAAGTGAAGCAACACTCCATTCACTTCGCACAGTGAATTGAAGTTTTCGAACAGACTGCTTCTCTTTCAGAAAAATGCATGTGAGTTTCTTGTGAATGCTTGTAAGTAGCTTAAGGCAATTTCAAAGGAAAGTGATTTTCTCTGAAAAGACAGCATTTAGAAAGTGAAGCAACACTCCATTCACTTCAAACAGTGAATTGAAGTGCTGGAACCGACTGCTTCTTGTTCAGAGTAAGAGATGAGAGTTTCTTTAGAATTCTTATAAGTAGCTTAAGGCAGTTTCAAAAGGGAGTGATTTTCTCTGAAAGGAGAGCATTTAGAAAGTGAAGCCACACTCCATTCACTTTCGCACAGTGAATTGAAGTGTTGGAACAGACTGCTTCTCTTTCAGAGAAACGCATGTGAGTTTTTTGTGAATGCTTGTAAGTAGCTTAAGGCACTTTCAAAGGAAAGTGATTTTCTCTGTAACTACAGCATTTAGTATGTGAAGCAACACTCCATTCACTTCTCACAGTGAATTGAAGTGTTGGAACAGACTGCTTCTCTTTCAGAGAAACAGATGTGAGTTTCTTGTGAATGCTTGTAAGTAGCTTAAGGTACTTTCAAGGGAAAGTGATTTTCTCTGTAATGACAGCACGTAGAAAGTGAAGCAACACTCCATTCACTTCGCACAGTGAATTGAAGTGTTGGACCAGACTGCTTCTCTTTCAGAGAAACAGATGTGAGTTTCTTGTGAATGCTTGTAAGTAGCTTAAGGTACTTTCAAGGGAAAGTGATTTTCTCTGAAAGGAGAGCATTTAGAAAGTGAAGCAACACTCCATTCACTTCGCACAGTGAATTGAAGTGTTGGAACAGACTGCTTCTATTTCATAGAAACGCATGTGAGTTTTTTTGAATGCTTGTAAGTAGCTTAAGGCACTTTCAAAGGAAAGTGATTTTCTCTGAAAGGACAGCATTTCGAAAGTGAAGCAACACTCCATTCACTTCGCACAGTGAATTGAAGTGTTGGTACAGACTGCTTCTCGTTCAGAGTAAGAGATGTGAGTTTCTTGTGAATTCTTATAAGTACCTTAAGGCAGTTTCAAAAGGGAGTGATTTTCTCTGAAAGGAGAGCATTTAGAAAGTGAAGCAACACTCCATTCACTTCGCACAGTGAATTGAAGTGTTGGAACAGACTGCTTCTCTTTCAGAGAAACAGATGTGAGTTTCTTGTGAATGCTTGTAAGTAGCTTAAGGTACTTTCAAGGGAAAGTGATTTTCTCTGAAAGGACAGCATTTAGAAAGTGAAGCAACACTCCTTTCACTTCGCACAGTGAATTGATTTGTTGGAACAGACTCCTTCTCTTTCAGAGAAACGCATGTGAGTTTTTTGTGAATGCTTGTAAGTAGCTTAAGGCACTTTCAAAGGAAAGTGATTTTCTCTGAAAGGACAGCATTTAGAAAGTGAAGCAACACTCCATTCACTTCAAACATTGAATTGAAGTGTTGGAACAGACTGCTTCTCGTTCAGAGTAAGAGATGTTTCTTGTGAATTCTTATAAATAGCTTAAGGCAGTTTCAAAAGGGAGTGATTTTCTCTGAAAGGAGAGCATTTAGAAAGTGAAGCAACTCTCCATTCACTTTCGCACACTGAATTGAAGTGTTGGAACAGACTGCTTCTCTTTCAGAGAAACGCATGTGAGTTTTTTGTGAATGCTTGTAAGTAGCTTAAGGCACTTTCAAAGGAAAGTGATTTTCTCTGAAAGGACAGGATTTAGAAAGTGAAGCAACACTCCACTCACTTCGCACAGTGAATTGAAGTTTTGGAACAGACTGCTTCTCTTTCAGAGAAACGCATGTGAATTTCTGTTGAATGTTTGTAAGTAGCTTAAGGCACTTTCAAAGGAAAGTGATTTTCTCTGAAAGGACAGCATTTAGAAAGTGAAGCAACACTCCATTCACTTCGCACAGTGAATAAGTGTTGGAACAGACTGCTTCTCTTTCAGAAAAACGCATGTGAGTTTCTTGTGAATGCTTGTCAGTAGCTTAAGGCACTATCAAAGGAAAGTGATTTTCTCTGAAAGGACAGCATTTAGAAAGTGAAGCAACACTCCGTTCACTTCGCATAGTGAATTGAAGTGTTGGAACAGACTGCTTCTCTTTCAGAGAAACGCATGTGAGTTTTTTGTGAATGCTTGTAAGTAGCTTAAGGCACTTTCAAAGGAAAGTGTTTTTCTCTGAAAAGACAGCATTTAGAAAGTGAAGCAACACTCCATTCACTTCAAATAGTGAATTGAAGTGTTGGAACAGACTGCTTCTCGTTCAGAGTAAGAGATGTGAGTTTCTTGTGAATGCTTGTAAGTAGCTTAAGACAGTTTCAAAAGGGAGTGATTTTCTCTTAAAGGAGAACATTTAGAAAGTGAAGCAACACTCCATTCACTTCGCACAGTGAATTGAAGTGTTGGAACAGACTGCTTCTCTTTCAGTGAAACAGATGTGAGTTTCTTGTGAATGCTTGTAAGTAGCTTAAGGTACTTTCAAGGGAAAGTGATTTTCTCTGAAAGGACAGCATTTAGAAAGTGAAGCAACACTCCATTCACTTCGCACAGTGAATTGAAGTGTTGGAACAGACTGCTTCTCGTTCAGAGAAACAGATGTGAGTTTCTTGTGAATGCTTGTAAGTAGCTTAAGGCAGTTTCAAAAGGGAGTGATTTTCTCTGAAAGGAGAGCATTTAGAAAGTGAAGCAATACTCCATTCACTTCGCACAGTGAATTGAAGTGTTGGAACAGACTGCTTCTCTTTCAGAGAAACGCATGTGAATTTCTGTTGAATGCTTGTAGGTAGCTTAAGGCAGTTTCAAAGGAAAGTGATTTTCTCTGAAAAGAGAGCATTTAGAAAGTGAAGCAACACTCCATTCACGTCGCACAGTGAATTGAAGTGTTGGAACAGACTGCTTCTCGTTCAGAGTAAGAGATGTGAGTTTCTTGTGAATGCTTGTAAGTAGCTTAAGACAGTTTCAAAAGGGAGTGATTTTCTCTGAAAGGAGAACATTTAGAAAGTGAAGCAACACTCCATTCACTTCACACAGTGAATTGAAGTGTTGGAACAGACTGCTTCTCTTTCAGTGAAACAGATGTGAGTTTCTTGTGAATGCTTGTAAGTAGCTTAAGGTACTTTCAAGGGAAAGTGATTTTCTCTGAAAGGACAGCATTTAGAAAGTGAAGCAAAACTCCATTCACTTCGCACAGTGAATTGAAGTGTTGGAACAGACTGCTTCTCTTTCAGAGAAATGCATGTCAATTTCTGTTGAATGCTTGTAGGTAGCTTAAGGCAGTTTCAAAGGAGAGTGATTTTCTCTGAAAAGAGAGCATTTAGAAAGTGAAGCAACACTCCATTCACTTCGCACAGTGAATTGAAGTTTTCGAACAGACTGCTTCTCTTTCAGAAAAATGCATGTGAGTTTCTTGTGAATGCTTGTAAGTAGCTTAAGGCAATTTCAAAGGAAAGTGATTTTCTCTGAAAAGACAGCATTTAGAAAGTGAAGCAACACTCCATTCACTTCAAACAGTGAATTGAAGTGCTGGAACCGACTGCTTCTTGTTCAGAGTAAGAGATGAGAGTTTCTTTAGAATTCTTATAAGTAGCTTAAGGCAGTTTCAAAAGGGAGTGATTTTCTCTGAAAGGAGAGCATTTAGAAAGTGAAGCCACACTCCATTCACTTTCGCACAGTGAATTGAAGTGTTGGAACAGACTGCTTCTCTTTCAGAGAAACGCATGTGAGTTTTTTGTGAATGCTTGTAAGTAGCTTAAGGCACTTTCAAAGGAAAGTGATTTTCTCTGAAACTACAGCATTTAGTATGTGAAGCAACACTCCATTCACTTCTCACAGTGAATTGAAGTGTTGGAACAGACTGCTTCTCTTTCAGAGAAACAGATGTGAGTTTCTTGTGAATGCTTGTAAGTAGCTTAAGGTACTTTCAAGGGAAAGTGATTTTCTCTGTAAGGACAGCACGTAGAAAGTGAAGCAACACTCCATTCACTTCGCACAGTGAATTGAAGTGTTGGACCAGACTGCTTCTCTTTCAGAGAAACAGATGTGAGTTTCTTGTGAATGCTTGTAAGTAGCTTAAGGCACTTTCAAAGGAAAGTGATTTTCTCTGAAAGGACAGCATTTCGAAAGTGAAGCAACACTCCATTCACTTCGCACAGTGAATTGAAGTGTTGGTACAGACTGCTTCTCGTTCAGAGTAAGAGATGTGAGTTTCTTGTGAATTCTTATAAGTACCTTAAGGCAGTTTCAAAAGGGAGTGATTTTCTCTGAAAGGAGAGCATTTAGAAAGTGAAGCAACACTCCATTCACTTCGCACAGTGAATTGAAGTGTTGGAACAGACTGCTTCTCTTTCAGAGAAACAGATGTGAGTTTCTTGTGAATGCTTGTAAGTAGCTTAAGGTACTTTCAAGGGAAAGTGATTTTCTCTGAAAGGACAGCATTTAGAAAGTGAAGCAACACTCCTTTCACTTCGCACAGTGAATTGATTTGTTGGAACAGACTCCTTCTCTTTCAGAGAAACGCATGTGAGTTTTTTGTGAATGCTTGTAAGTAGCTTAAGGCACTTTCAAAGGAAAGTGATTTTCTCTGAAAGGACAGCATTTAGAAAGTGAAGCAACACTCCATTCACTTCAAACATTGAATTGAAGTGTTGGAACAGACTGCTTCTCGTTCAGAGTAAGAGATGTTTCTTGTGAATTCTTATAAATAGCTTAAGGCAGTTTCAAAAGGGAGTGATTTTCTCTGAAAGGAGAGCATTTAGAAAGTGAAGCAACTCTCCATTCACTTTCGCACACTGAATTGAAGTGTTGGAACAGACTGCTTCTCTTTCAGAGAAACGCATGTGAGTTTTTTGTGAATGCTTGTAAGTAGCTTAAGGCACTTTCAAAGGAAAGTGATTTTCTCTGAAAGGACAGGATTTAGAAAGTGAAGCAACACTCCACTCACTTCGCACAGTGAATTGAAGTTTTGGAACAGACTGCTTCTCTTTCAGAGAAACGCATGTGAATTTCTGTTGAATGTTTGTAAGTAGCTTAAGGCACTTTCAAAGGAAAGTGATTTTCTCTGAAAGGACAGCATTTAGAAAGTGAAGCAACACTCCATTCACTTCGCACAGTGAATAAGTGTTGGAACAGACTGCTTCTCTTTCAGAAAAACGCATGTGAGTTTCTTGTGAATGCTTGTCAGTAGCTTAAGGCACTATCAAAGGAAAGTGATTTTCTCTGAAAGGACAGCATTTAGAAAGTGAAGCAACACTCCGTTCACTTCGCATAGTGAATTGAAGTGTTGGAACAGACTGCTTCTCGTTCAGAGTAAGAGATGTGAGTTTCTTGTGAATGCTTGTAAGTAGCTTAAGACAGTTTCAAAAGGGAGTGATTTTCTCTGAAAGGAGAACATTTAGAAAGTGAAGCAACACTCCATTCACTTCGCACAGTGAATTGAAGTGTTGGAACAGACTGCTTCTCTTTCAGTGAAACAGATGTGAGTTTCTTGTGAATGCTTGTAAGTAGCTTAAGGTACTTTCAAGGGAAAGTGATTTTCTCTGAAAGGACAGCATTTAGAAAGTGAAGCAACACTCCATTCACTTCGCACAGTGAATTGAAGTGTTGGAACAGACTGCTTCTCGTTCAGAGAAACAGATGTGAGTTTCTTGTGAATGCTTGTAAGTAGCTTAAGGCAGTTTCAAAAGGGAGTGATTTTCTCTGAAAGGAGAGCATTTAGAAAGTGAAGCAACACTCCATTCACTTCGCACAGTGAATTGAAGTGTTGGAACAGACTGCTTCTCTTTCAGAGAAACGCATGTGAATTTCTGTTGAATGCTTGTAGGTAGCTTAAGGCAGTTTCAAAGGAAACTGATTTTCTCTGAAAAGAGAGCATTTAGAAAGTGAAGCAACACTCCATTCACGTCGCACAGTGAATTGAAGTGTTGGAACAGACTGCTTCTCGTTCAGAGTAAGAGATGTGAGTTTCTTGTGAATGCTTGTAAGTAGCTTAAGACAGTTTCAAAAGGGAGTGATTTTCTCTGAAAGGAGAACATTTAGAAAGTGAAGCAACACTCCATTCACTTCGCACAGTGAATTGAAGTGTTGGAACAGACTGCTTCTCTTTCAGTGAAACAGATGTGAGTTTCTTGTGAATGCTTGTAAGTAGCTTAAGGTACTTTCAAGGGAAAGTGATTTTCTCTGAAAGGACAGCATTTAGAAAGTGAAGCAACACTCCATTCACTTCGCACAGTGAATTGAAGTGTTGGAACAGACTGCTTCTCGTTCAGAGAAACAGATGTGAGTTTCTTGTGAATGCTTGTAAGTAGCTTAAGGCAGTTTCAAAAGGGAGTGATTTTCTCTGAAAGGAGAGCATTTAGAAAGTGAAGCAACACTCCATTCACTTCGCACAGTGAATTGAAGTGTTGGAACAGACTGCTTCTCTTTCAGAGAAACGCATGTGAATTTCTGTTGAATGCTTGTAGGTAGCTTAAGGCAGTTTCAAAGGAAACTGATTTTCTCTGAAAAGAGAGCATTTAGAAAGTGAAGCAACACTCCATTCACGTCGCACAGTGAATTGAAGTGTTGGAACAGACTGCTTCTCGTTCAGAGTAAGAGATGTGAGTTTCTTGTGAATGCTTGTAAGTAGCTTAAGACAGTTTCAAAAGGGAGTGATTTTCTCTGAAAGGAGAACATTTAGAAAGTGAAGCAACACTCCATTCACTTCACACAGTGAATTGAAGTGTTGGAACAGACTGCTTCTCTTTCAGTGAAACAGATGTGAGTTTCTTGTGAATGCTTGTAAGTAGCTTAAGGTACTTTCAAGGGAAAGTGATTTTCTCTGAAAGGACAGCATTTAGAAAGTGAAGCAAAACTCCATTCACTTCGCACAGTGAATTGAAGTGTTGGAACAGACTGCTTCTCTTTCAGAGAAATGCATGTGAATTTCTGTTGAATGCTTGTAGGTAGCTTAAGGCAGTTTCAAAGGAGAGTGATTTTCTCTGAAAAGAGAGCATTTAGAAAGTGAAGCAACACTCCATTCACTTCGCACAGTGAATTGAAGTTTTCGAACAGACTGCTTCTCTTTCAGAAAAATGCATGTGAGTTTCTTGTGAATGCTTGTAAGTAGCTTAAGGCAATTTCAAAGGAAAGTGATTTTCTCTGAAAAGACAGCATTTAGAAAGTGAAGCAACACTCCATTCACTTCAAACAGTGAATTGAAGTGCTGGAACCGACTGCTTCTTGTTCAGAGTAAGAGATGAGAGTTTCTTTAGAATTCTTATAAGTAGCTTAAGGCAGTTTCAAAAGGGAGTGATTTTCTCTGAAAGGAGAGCATTTAGAAAGTGAAGCCACACTCCATTCACTTTCGCACAGTGAATTGAAGTGTTGGAACAGACTGCTTCTCTTTCAGAGAAACGCATGTGAGTTTTTTGTGAATGCTTGTAAGTAGCTTAAGGCACTTTCAAAGGAAAGTGATTTTCTCTGAAACTACAGCATTTAGTATGTGAAGCAACACTCCATTCACTTCTCACAGTGAATTGAAGTGTTGGAACAGACTGCTTCTCTTTCAGAGACACAGATGTGAGTTTCTTGTGAATGCTTGTAAGTAGCTTAAGGTACTTTCAAGGGAAAGTGATTTTCTCTGTAAGGACAGCACGTAGAAAGTGAAGCAACACTCCATTCACTTCGCACAGTGAATTGAAGTGTTGGACCAGACTGCTTCTCTTTCAGAGAAACAGATGTGAGTTTCTTGTGAATGCTTGTAAGTAGCTTAAGGTACTTTCAAGGGAAAGTGATTTTCTCTGAAAGGACAGCATTTAGAAAGTGAAGCAACACTCCATTCACTTCGCACAGTGAATTGAAGTGTTGGAACAGACTGCTTCTATTTCATAGAAACGCATGTGAGTTTTTTTGAATGCTTGTAAGTAGCTTAAGGCACTTTCAAAGGAAAGTGATTTTCTCTGAAAGGACAGCATTTCGAAAGTGAAGCAACACTCCATTCACTTCGCACAGTGAATTGAAGTGTTGGTACAGACTGCTTCTCGTTCAGAGTAAGAGATGTGAGTTTCTTGTGAATTCTTATAAGTACCTTAAGGCAGTTTCAAAAGGGAGTGATTTTCTCTGAAAGGAGAGCATTTAGAAAGTGAAGCAACACTCCATTCACTTCGCACAGTGAATTGAAGTGTTGGAACAGACTGCTTCTCTTTCAGAGAAACAGATGTGAGTTTCTTGTGAATGCTTGTAAGTAGCTTAAGGTACTTTCAAGGGAAAGTGATTTTCTCTGAAAGGACAGCATTTAGAAAGTGAAGCAACACTCCTTTCACTTCGCACAGTGAATTGATTTGTTGGAACAGACTCCTTCTCTTTCAGAGAAACGCATGTGAGTTTTTTGTGAATGCTTGTAAGTAGCTTAAGGCACTTTCAAAGGAAAGTGATTTTCTCTGAAAGGACAGCATTTAGAAAGTGAAGCAACACTCCATTCACTTCAAACATTGAATTGAAGTGTTGGAACAGACTGCTTCTCGTTCAGAGTAAGAGATGTTTCTTGTGAATTCTTATAAATAGCTTAAGGCAGTTTCAAAAGGGAGTGATTTTCTCTGAAAGGAGAGCATTTAGAAAGTGAAGCAACTCTCCATTCACTTTCGCACACTGAATTGAAGTGTTGGAACAGACTGCTTCTCTTTCAGAGAAACGCATGTGAGTTTTTTGTGAATGCTTGTAAGTAGCTTAAGGCACTTTCAAAGGAAAGTGATTTTCTCTGAAAGGACAGGATTTAGAAAGTGAAGCAACACTCCACTCACTTCGCACAGTGAATTGAAGTTTTGGAACAGACTGCTTCTCTTTCAGAGAAACGCATGTGAATTTCTGTTGAATGTTTGTAAGTAGCTTAAGGCACTTTCAAAGGAAAGTGATTTTCTCTGAAAGGACAGCATTTAGAAAGTGAAGCAACACTCCATTCACTTCGCACAGTGAATAAGTGTTGGAACAGACTGCTTCTCTTTCAGAAAAACGCATGTGAGTTTCTTGTGAATGCTTGTCAGTAGCTTAAGGCACTATCAAAGGAAAGTGATTTTCTCTGAAAGGACAGCATTTAGAAAGTGAAGCAACACTCCGTTCACTTCGCATAGTGAATTGAAGTGTTGGAACAGACTGCTTCTCTTTCAGAGAAACGCATGTGAGTTTTTTGTGAATGCTTGTAAGTAGCTTAAGGCACTTTCAAAGGAAAGTGTTTTTCTCTGAAAAGACAGCATTTAGAAAGTGAAGCAACACTCCATTCACTTCAAATAGTGAATTGAAGTGTTGGAACAGACTGCTTCTCGTTCAGAGTAAGAGATGTGAGTTTCTTGTGAATGCTTGTAAGTAGCTTAAGACAGTTTCAAAAGGGAGTGATTTTCTCTGAAAGGAGAACATTTAGAAAGTGAAGCAACACTCCATTCACTTCGCACAGTGAATTGAAGTGTTGGAACAGACTGCTTCTCTTTCAGTGAAACAGATGTGAGTTTCTTGTGAATGCTTGTAAGTAGCTTAAAGTACTTTCAAGGGAAAGTGATTTTCTCTGAAAGGACAGCATTTAGAAAGTGAAGCAACACTCCATTCACTTCGCACAGTGAATTGAAGTGTTGGAACAGACTGCTTCTCGTTCAGAGAAACAGATGTGAGTTTCTTGTGAATGCTTGTAAGTAGCTTAAGGCAGTTTCAAAAGGGAGTGATTTTCTCTGAAAGGAGAGCATTTAGAAAGTGAAGCAACACTCCATTCACTTCGCACAGTGAATTGAAGTGTTGGAACAGACTGCTTCTCTTTCAGAGAAACGCATGTGAATTTCTGTTGAATGCTTGTAGGTAGCTTAAGGCAGTTTCAAAGGAAAGTGATTTTCTCTGAAAAGAGAGCATTTAGAAAGTGAAGCAACACTCCATTCACGTCGCACAGTGAATTGAAGTGTTGGAACAGACTGCTTCTCGTTCAGAGTAAGAGATGTGAGTTTCTTGTGAATGCTTGTAAGTAGCTTAAGACAGTTTCAAAAGGGAGTGATTTTCTCTGAAAGGAGAACATTTAGAAAGTGAAGCAACACTCCATTCACTTCGCACAGTGAATTGAAGTGTTGGAACAGACTGCTTCTCTTTCAGTGAAACAGATGTGAGTTTCTTGTGAATGCTTGTAAGTAGCTTAAGGTACTTTCAAGGGAAAGTGATTTTCTCTGAAAGGACAGCATTTAGAAAGTGAAGCAAAACTCCATTCACTTCGCACAGTGAATTGAAGTGTTGGAACAGACTGCTTCTCTTTCAGAGAAATGCATGTGAATTTCTGTTGAATGCTTGTAGGTAGCTTAAGGCAGTTTCAAAGGAGAGTGATTTTCTCTGAAAAGAGAGCATTTAGAAAGTGAAGCAACACTCCATTCACTTCGCACAGTGAATTGAAGTTTTCGAACAGACTGCTTCTCTTTCAGAAAAATGCATGTGAGTTTCTTGTGAATGCTTGTAAGTAGCTTAAGGCAATTTCAAAGGAAAGTGATTTTCTCTGAAAGGACAGCATTTAGAAAGTGAAGAAACACTCCATTCTCTTCACACAGTGAATTGAAGTGTTGGAACAGACTGCTTCTCTTTCAGAAAAACGCATGTGAGTTTCTTGTGAATGCTTGTCAGTAGCTTAAGGCACTATCAAAGGAAAGTGATTTTCTCTGAAAGGACAGCATTTAGAAAGTGAAGCAACACTCCGTTCACTTCGCATAGTGAATTGAAGTGTTGGAACAGACTGCTTCTCGTTCAGAGTAAGAGATGTGAGTTTCTTGTGAATGCTTGTAAGTAGCTTAAGACAGTTTCAAAAGGGAGTGATTTTCTCTGAAAGGAGAACATTTAGAAAGTGAAGCAACACTCCATTCACTTCGCACAGTGAATTGAAGTGTTGGAACAGACTGCTTCTCTTTCAGTGAAACAGATGTGAGTTTCTTGTGAATGCTTGTAAGTAGCTTAAGGTACTTTCAAGGGAAAGTGATTTTCTCTGAAAGGACAGCATTTAGAAAGTGAAGCAACACTCCATTCACTTCGCACAGTGAATTGAAGTGTTGGAACAGACTGCTTCTCGTTCAGAGAAACAGATGTGAGTTTCTTGTGAATGCTTGTAAGTAGCTTAAGGCAGTTTCAAAAGGGAGTGATTTTCTCTGAAAGGAGAGCATTTAGAAAGTGAAGCAACACTCCATTCACTTCGCACAGTGAATTGAAGTGTTGGAACAGACTGCTTCTCTTTCAGAGAAACGCATGTGAATTTCTGTTGAATGCTTGTAGGTAGCTTAAGGCAGTTTCAAAGGAAAGTGATTTTCTCTGAAAAGAGAGCATTTAGAAAGTGAAGCAACACTCCATTCACGTCGCACAGTGAATTGAAGTGTTGGAACAGACTGCTTCTCGTTCAGAGTAAGAGATGTGAGTTTCTTGTGAATGCTTGTAAGTAGCTTAAGACAGTTTCAAAAGGGAGTGATTTTCTCTGAAAGGAGAACATTTAGAAAGTGAAGCAACACTCCATTCACTTCGCACAGTGAATTGAAGTGTTGGAACAGACTGCTTCTCTTTCAGTGAAACAGATGTGAGTTTCTTGTGAATGCTTGTAAGTAGCTTAAGGTACTTTCAAGGGAAAGTGATTTTCTCTGAAAGGACAGCATTTAGAAAGTGAAGCAACACTCCATTCACTTCGCACAGTGAATTGAAGTGTTGGAACAGACTGCTTCTCGTTCAGAGAAACAGATGTGAGTTTCTTGTGAATGCTTGTAAGTAGCTTAAGGCAGTTTCAAAAGGGAGTGATTTTCTCTGAAAGGAGAGCATTTAGAAAGTGAAGCAACACTCCATTCACTTCGCACAGTGAATTGAAGTGTTGGAACAGACTGCTTCTCTTTCAGAGAAACGCATGTGAATTTCTGTTGAATGCTTGTAGGTAGCTTAAGGCAGTTTCAAAGGAAAGTGATTTTCTCTGAAAAGAGAGCATTTAGAAAGTGAAGCAACACTCCATTCACGTCGCACAGTGAATTGAAGTGTTGGAACAGACTGCTTCTCGTTCATAGTAAGAGATGTGAGTTTCTTGTGAATGCTTGTAAGTAGCTTAAGACAGTTTCAAAAGGGAGTGATTTTCTCTGAAAGGAGAACATTTAGAAAGTGAAGCAACACTCCATTCACTTCACACAGTGAATTGAAGTGTTGGAACAGACTGCTTCTCTTTCAGTGAAACAGATGTGAGTTTCTTGTGAATGCTTGTAAGTAGCTTAAGGTACTTTCAAGGGAAAGTGATTTTCTCTGAAAGGACAGCATTTAGAAAGTGAAGCAAAACTCCATTCACTTCGCACAGTGAATTGAAGTGTTGGAACAGACTGCTTCTCTTTCAGAGAAATGCATGTGAATTTCTGTTGAATGCTTGTAGGTAGCTTAAGGCAGTTTCAAAGGAGAGTGATTTTCTCTGAAAAGAGAGCATTTAGAAAGTGAAGCAACACTCCATTCACTTCGCACAGTGAATTGAAGTTTTCGAACAGACTGCTTCTCTTTCAGAAAAATGCATGTGAGTTTCTTGTGAATGCTTGTAAGTAGCTTAAGGCAATTTCAAAGGAAAGTGATTTTCTCTGAAAAGACAGCATTTAGAAAGTGAAGCAACACTCCATTCACTTCAAACAGTGAATTGAAGTGCTGGAACCGACTGCTTCTTGTTCAGAGTAAGAGATGAGAGTTTCTTTAGAATTCTTATAAGTAGCTTAAGGCAGTTTCAAAAGGGAGTGATTTTCTCTGAAAGGAGAGCATTTAGAAAGTGAAGCCACACTCCATTCACTTTCGCACAGTGAATTGAAGTGTTGGAACAGACTGCTTCTCTTTCAGAGAAACGCATGTGAGTTTTTTGTGAATGCTTGTAAGTAGCTTAAGGCACTTTCAAAGGAAAGTGATTTTCTCTGAAACTACAGCATTTAGTATGTGAAGCAACACTCCATTCACTTCTCACAGTGAATTGAAGTGTTGGAACAGACTGCTTCTCTTTCAGAGAAACAGATGTGAGTTTCTTGTGAATGCTTGTAAGTAGCTTAAGGTACTTTCAAGGGAAAGTGATTTTCTCTGTAAGGACAGCACGTAGAAAGTGAAGCAACACTCCATTCACTTCGCACAGTGAATTGAAGTGTTGGACCAGACTGCTTCTCTTTCAGAGAAACAGATGTGAGTTTCTTGTGAATGCTTGTAAGTAGCTTAAGGTCCTTTCAAGGGAAAGTGATTTTCTCTGAAAGGAGAGCATTTAGAAAGTGAAGCAACACTCCATTCACTTCGCACAGTGAATTGAAGTGTTGGAACAGACTGCTTCTATTTCATAGAAACGCATGTGAGTTTTTTTGAATGCTTGTAAGTAGCTTAAGGCACTTTCAAAGGAAAGTGATTTTCTCTGAAAGGACAGCATTTCGAAAGTGAAGCAACACTCCATTCACTTCGCACAGTGAATTGAAGTGTTGGTACAGACTGCTTCTCGTTCAGAGTAAGAGATGTGAGTTTCTTGTGAATTCTTATAAGTACCTTAAGGCAGTTTCAAAAGGGAGTGATTTTCTCTGAAAGGAGAGCATTTAGAAAGTGAAGCAACACTCCATTCACTTCGCACAGTGAATTGAAGTGTTGGAACAGACTGCTTCTCTTTCAGAGAAACAGATGTGAGTTTCTTGTGAATGCTTGTAAGTAGCTTAAGGTACTTTCAAGGGAAAGTGATTTTCTCTGAAAGGACAGCATTTAGAAAGTGAAGCAACACTCCTTTCACTTCGCACAGTGAATTGAAGTGTTGGAACAGACTGCTTCTCTTTCAGAGAAACAGATGTGAGTTTCTTGTGAATGCTTGTAAGTAGCTTAAGGTAGATTGAAGGGAAAGTGATTTTCTCTGAAAGGACAGCATTTAGAATGTGAAGCAACACGCCATTCACTTCTCACAGTGAATTGAAGTGTTGGAACAGACTGCTTCTCTTTCAGAGTAACAGATGTGAGTTTCTTGTGAATGCTTGTAAGTAGCTTAAGGTACTTTCAAGGGAAAGTGATTTTCTCTGAAAGGACAGCATTTAGAAAGTGAAGCAATACTCCATTCACTTCGCACAGTGAATTGAAGTGTTGGACCAGACTGCTTCTCTTTCAGAGAAACAGATGTGAGTTTCTTGTGAATGCTTGTAAGTAGCTTAAGGCACTTTCAAAGGAAAGTGATTTTCTCTGAAAGGACAGCATTTAGAAAGTGAAGCAACACTCCGTTCACTTCGCATAGTGAATTGAAGTGTTGGAACAGACTGCTTCTCTTTCAGAGAAACGCATGTGAGTTTTTTGTGAATGCTTGTAAGTAGCTTAAGACAGTTTCAAAAGGGAGTGATTTTCTCTGAAAGGAGAACATTTAGAAAGTGAAGCAACACTCCATTCACTTCGCACAGTGAATTGAAGTGTTCGAACAGACTGCTTCTCTTTCAGAAAAATGCATGTGAGTTTCTTGTGAATGCTTGTAAGTAGCTTAAGGTACTTTCAAGGGAAAGTGATTTTCTCTGAAAGGACAGCATTTAGAAAGTGAAGCAAAACTCCATTCACTTCGCACAGTGAATTGAAGTGTTGGAACAGACTGCTTCTCGTTCAGAGAAACAGATGTGAGTTTCTTGTGAATGCTTGTAAGTAGCTTAAGGCAGTTTCAAAAGGGAGTGATTTTCTCTGAAAGGAGAGCATTTAGAAAGTGAAGCAACACTCCATTCACTTCGCACAGTGAATTGAAGTGTTGGAACAGACTGCTTCTCTTTCAGAGAAACGCATGTGAATTTCTGTTGAATGCTTGTAGGTAGCTTAAGGCAGTTTCAAAGGAAAGTGATTTTCTCTGAAAAGAGATCATTTAGAAAGTGAAGCAACACTCCATTCACTTCGCACAGTGAATTGAAGTGTTCGAACAGACTGCTTCTCTTTCAGAGTAACAGATGTGAGTTTCTTGTGAATGCTTGTAAGTAGCTTAAGGTACTTTCAAGGGAAAGTGATTTTCTCTGAAAGGACAGCATTTAGAAAGTGAAGCAATACTCCATTCACTTCGCACAGTGAATTGAAGTGTTGGACCAGACTGCTTCTCTTTCAGAGAAACAGATGTGAGTTTCTTGTGAATGCTTGTAAGTAGCTTAAGGCACTTTCAAAGGAAAGTGATTTTCTCTGAAAGGACAGCATTTAGAAAGTGAAGCAACACTCCGTTCACTTCGCATAGTGAATTGAAGTGTTGGAATAGACTGCTTCTCTTTCAGAGAAACGCATGTGAGTTTTTTGTGAATGCTTGTAAGTAGCTTAAGGCACTTTCAAAGGAAAGTGTTTTTCTCTGAAAAGACAGCATTTAGAAAGTGAAGCAACACTCCATTCACTTCAAATAGTGAATTGAAGTGTTGGAACAGACTGCTTCTCGTTCAGAGTAAGAGATGTGAGTTTCTTGTGAATGCTTGTAAGTAGCTTAAGACAGTTTCAAAAGGGAGTGATTTTCTCTGAAAGGAGAACATTTAGAAAGTGAAGCAACACTCCATTCACTTCGCACAGTGAATTGAAGTGTTCGAACAGACTACTTCTCTTTCAGAAAAATGCATGTGAGTTTCTTGTGAATGCTTGTAAGTAGCTTAAGGTACTTTCAAGGGAAAGTGATTTTCTCTGAAAGGACAGCATTTAGAAAGTGAAGCAAAACTCCATTCACTTCGCACAGTGAATTGAAGTGTTGGAACAGACTGCTTCTCGTTCAGAGAAACAGATGTGAGCTTCTTGTGAATGCTTGTAAGTAGCTTAAGGCAGTTTCAAAAGGGAGTGATTTTCTCTGAAAGGAGAGCATTTAGAAAGTGAAGCAACACTCCATTCACTTCGCACAGTGAATTGAAGTGTTGGAACAGACTGCTTCTCTTTCAGAGAAACGCATGTGAATTTCTGTTGAATGCTTGTAGGTAGCTTAAGGCAGTTTCAAAGGAAAGTGATTTTCTCTGAAAAGAGATCATTTAGAAAGTGAAGCAACACTCCATTCACTTCGCACAGTGAATTGAAGTGTTCGAACAGACTGCTTCTCTTTCAGAGTAACAGATGTGAGTTTCTTGTGAATGCTTGTAAGTAGCTTAAGGCACTTTCAAGGGAAAGTGATTTTCTCTGAAAGGACAGCATTTAGAAAGTGAAGCAACACTCCATTCACTTCAAACAGTGAATTGAAGTGTTGGAACAGACTGCTTCTCTTTCAGAGTAAGAGATGTGTGTTTCTTGTGAATGCTTGTAAGTAGCTTAAGGCACTTTCAAAAGGGAGTGATTTTCTCTAAAAGGAGAGCATTTAGAAAGTGAAGCAACACTCCACTCACTTCGCACAGTGAATTGAAGTTTTGGAACAGACTGCTTCTCTTTCAGAGAAACGCATGTGAATTTCTGTTGAATGTTTGTAAGTAGCTTAAGGCACTTTCAAAGGAAAGTGATTTTCTCTGAAAGAACAGCATTTAGAAAGTGAAGCAACACTCCATTCACTTCGCACAGTGAATAAGTGTTGGAACAGACTGCTTCTCTTTCAGAAAAACGCATGTGAGTTTCTTGTGAATGCTTGTCAGTAGCTTAAGGCACTATCAAAGGAAAGTGATTTTCTCTGAAAGGACAGCATTTAGAAAGTGAAGCAACACTCCGTTCACTTCGCATAGTGAATTGAAGTGTTGGAACAGACTGCTTCTCTTTCAGAGAAACGCATGTGAGTTTTTTGTGAATGCTTGTAAGTAGCTTAAGGCACTTTCAAAGGAAAGTGTTTTTCTCTGAAAAGACAGCATTTAGAAAGTGAAGCAACACTCCATTCACTTCAAATAGTGAATTGAAGTGTTGGAACAGACTGCTTCTCGTTCAGAGTAAGAGATGTGAGTTTCTTGTGAATGCTTGTAAGTAGCTTAAGACAGTTTCAAAAGGGAGTGATTTTCTCTGAAAGGAGAACATTTAGAAAGTGAAGCAACACTCCATTCACTTCGCACAGTGAATTGAAGTGTTGGAACAGACTGCTTCTCTTTCAGTGAAACAGATGTGAGTTTCTTGTGAATGCTTGTAAGTAGCTTAAAGTACTTTCAAGGGAAAGTGATTTTCTCTGAAAGGACAGCATTTAGAAAGTGAAGCAACACTCCATTCACTTCGCACAGTGAATTGAAGTGTTGGAACAGACTGCTTCTCGTTCAGAGAAACAGATGTGAGTTTCTTGTGAATGCTTGTAAGTAGCTTAAGGCAGTTTCAAAAGGGAGTGATTTTCTCTGAAAGGAGAGCATTTAGAAAGTGAAGCAACACTCCATTCACTTCGCACAGTGAATTGAAGTGTTGGAACAGACTGCTTCTCTTTCAGAGAAACGCATGTGAATTTCTGTTGAATGCTTGTAGGTAGCTTAAGGCAGTTTCAAAGGAAAGTGATTTTCTCTGAAAAGAGAGCATTTAGAAAGTGAAGCAACACTCCATTCACGTCGCACAGTGAATTGAAGTGTTGGAACAGACTGCTTCTCGTTCAGAGTAAGAGATGTGAGTTTCTTGTGAATGCTTGTAAGTAGCTTAAGACAGTTTCAAAAGGGAGTGATTTTCTCTGAAAGGAGAACATTTAGAAAGTGAAGCAACACTCCATTCACTTCGCACAGTGAATTGAAGTGTTGGAACAGACTGCTTCTCTTTCAGTGAAACAGATGTGAGTTTCTTGTGAATGCTTGTAAGTAGCTTAAGGTACTTTCAAGGGAAAGTGATTTTCTCTGAAAGGACAGCATTTAGAAAGTGAAGCAAAACTCCATTCACTTCGCACAGTGAATTGAAGTGTTGGAACAGACTGCTTCTCGTTCAGAGAAACAGATGTGAGTTTCTTGTGAATGCTTGTAAGTAGCTTAAGGCAGTTTCAAAAGGGAGTGATTTTCTCTGAAAGGAGAGCATTTAGAAAGTGAAGCAACACTCCATTCACTTCGCACAGTGAATTGAAGTGTTGGAACAGACTGCTTCTCTTTCAGAGAAACGCATGTGAATTTCTGTTGAATGCTTGTAGGTAGCTTAAGGCAGTTTCAAAGGAAAGTGATTTTCTCTGAAAAGAGAGCATTTAGAAAGTGAAGCAACACTCCATTCACGTCGCACAGTGAATTGAAGTGTTGGAACAGACTGCTTCTCGTTCAGAGTAAGAGATGTGAGTTTCTTGTGAATGCTTGTAAGTAGCTTAAGACAGTTTCAAAAGGGAGTGATTTTCTCTGAAAGGAGAACATTTAGAAAGTGAAGCAACACTCCATTCACTTCGCACAGTGAATTGAAGTGTTGGAACAGACTGCTTCTCTTTCAGTGAAACAGATGTGAGTTTCTTGTGAATGCTTGTAAGTAGCTTAAGGTACTTTCAAGGGAAAGTGATTTTCTCTGAAAGGACAGCATTTAGAAAGTGAAGCAAAACTCCATTCACTTCGCACAGTGAATTGAAGTGTTGGAACAGACTGCTTCTCTTTCAGAGAAATGCATGTGAATTTCTGTTGAATGCTTGTAGGTAGCTTAAGGCAGTTTCAAAGGAGAGTGATTTTCTCTGAAAAGAGAGCATTTAGAAAGTGAAGCAACACTCCATTCACTTCGCACAGTGAATTGAAGTTTTCGAACAGACTGCTTCTCTTTCAGAAAAATGCATGTGAGTTTCTTGTGAATGCTTGTAAGTAGCTTAAGGCAATTTCAAAGGAAAGTGATTTTCTCTGAAAGGACAGCATTTAGAAAGTGAAGAAACACTCCATTCTCTTCACACAGTGAATTGAAGTGTTGGAACAGACTGCTTCTCTTTCAGAAAAACGCATGTGAGTTTCTTGTGAATGCTTGTCAGTAGCTTAAGGCACTATCAAAGGAAAGTGATTTTCTCTGAAAGGACAGCATTTAGAAAGTGAAGCAACACTCCGTTCACTTCGCATAGTGAATTGAAGTGTTGGAACAGACTGCTTCTCGTTCAGAGTAAGAGATGTGAGTTTCTTGTGAATGCTTGTAAGTAGCTTAAGACAGTTTCAAAAGGGAGTGATTTTCTCTGAAAGGAGAACATTTAGAAAGTGAAGCAACACTCCATTCACTTCGCACAGTGAATTGAAGTGTTGGAACAGACTGCTTCTCTTTCAGTGAAACAGATGTGAGTTTCTTGTGAATGCTTGTAAGTAGCTTAAGGTACTTTCAAGGGAAAGTGATTTTCTCTGAAAGGACAGCATTTAGAAAGTGAAGCAACACTCCATTCACTTCGCACAGTGAATTGAAGTGTTGGAACAGACTGCTTCTCGTTCAGAGAAACAGATGTGAGTTTCTTGTGAATGCTTGTAAGTAGCTTAAGGCAGTTTCAAAAGGGAGTGATTTTCTCTGAAAGGAGAGCATTTAGAAAGTGAAGCAACACTCCATTCACTTCGCACAGTGAATTGAAGTGTTGGAACAGACTGCTTCTCTTTCAGAGAAACGCATGTGAATTTCTGTTGAATGCTTGTAGGTAGCTTAAGGCAGTTTCAAAGGAAAGTGATTTTCTCTGAAAAGAGAGCATTTAGAAAGTGAAGCAACACTCCATTCACGTCGCACAGTGAATTGAAGTGTTGGAACAGACTGCTTCTCGTTCAGAGTAAGAGATGTGAGTTTCTTGTGAATGCTTGTAAGTAGCTTAAGACAGTTTCAAAAGGGAGTGATTTTCTCTGAAAGGAGAACATTTAGAAAGTGAAGCAACACTCCATTCACTTCGCACAGTGAATTGAAGTGTTGGAACAGACTGCTTCTCTTTCAGTGAAACAGATGTGAGTTTCTTGTGAATGCTTGTAAGTAGCTTAAGGTACTTTCAAGGGAAAGTGATTTTCTCTGAAAGGACAGCATTTAGAAAGTGAAGCAACACTCCATTCACTTCGCACAGTGAATTGAAGTGTTGGAACAGACTGCTTCTCGTTCAGAGAAACAGATGTGAGTTTCTTGTGAATGCTTGTAAGTAGCTTAAGGCAGTTTCAAAAGGGAGTGATTTTCTCTGAAAGGAGAGCATTTAGAAAGTGAAGCAACACTCCATTCACTTCGCACAGTGAATTGAAGTGTTGGAACAGACTGCTTCTCTTTCAGAGAAACGCATGTGAATTTCTGTTGAATGCTTGTAGGTAGCTTAAGGCAGTTTCAAAGGAAAGTGATTTTCTCTGAAAAGAGAGCATTTAGAAAGTGAAGCAACACTCCATTCACGTCGCACAGTGAATTGAAGTGTTGGAACAGACTGCTTCTCGTTCATAGTAAGAGATGTGAGTTTCTTGTGAATGCTTGTAAGTAGCTTAAGACAGTTTCAAAAGGGAGTGATTTTCTCTGAAAGGAGAACATTTAGAAAGTGAAGCAACACTCCATTCACTTCACACAGTGAATTGAAGTGTTGGAACAGACTGCTTCTCTTTCAGTGAAACAGATGTGAGTTTCTTGTGAATGCTTGTAAGTAGCTTAAGGTACTTTCAAGGGAAAGTGATTTTCTCTGAAAGGACAGCATTTAGAAAGTGAAGCAAAACTCCATTCACTTCGCACAGTGAATTGAAGTGTTGGAACAGACTGCTTCTCTTTCAGAGAAATGCATGTGAATTTCTGTTGAATGCTTGTAGGTAGCTTAAGGCAGTTTCAAAGGAGAGTGATTTTCTCTGAAAAGAGAGCATTTAGAAAGTGAAGCAACACTCCATTCACTTCGCACAGTGAATTGAAGTTTTCGAACAGACTGCTTCTCTTTCAGAAAAATGCATGTGAGTTTCTTGTGAATGCTTGTAAGTAGCTTAAGGCAATTTCAAAGGAAAGTGATTTTCTCTGAAAAGACAGCATTTAGAAAGTGAAGCAACACTCCATTCACTTCAAACAGTGAATTGAAGTGCTGGAACCGACTGCTTCTTGTTCAGAGTAAGAGATGAGAGTTTCTTTAGAATTCTTATAAGTAGCTTAAGGCAGTTTCAAAAGGGAGTGATTTTCTCTGAAAGGAGAGCATTTAGAAAGTGAAGCCACACTCCATTCACTTTCGCACAGTGAATTGAAGTGTTGGAACAGACTGCTTCTCTTTCAGAGAAACGCATGTGAGTTTTTTGTGAATGCTTGTAAGTAGCTTAAGGCACTTTCAAAGGAAAGTGATTTTCTCTGAAACTACAGCATTTAGTATGTGAAGCAACACTCCATTCACTTCTCACAGTGAATTGAAGTGTTGGAACAGACTGCTTCTCTTTCAGAGAAACAGATGTGAGTTTCTTGTGAATGCTTGTAAGTAGCTTAAGGTACTTTCAAGGGAAAGTGATTTTCTCTGTAAGGACAGCACGTAGAAAGTGAAGCAACACTCCATTCACTTCGCACAGTGAATTGAAGTGTTGGACCAGACTGCTTCTCTTTCAGAGAAACAGATGTGAGTTTCTTGTGAATGCTTGTAAGTAGCTTAAGGTCCTTTCAAGGGAAAGTGATTTTCTCTGAAAGGAGAGCATTTAGAAAGTGAAGCAACACTCCATTCACTTCGCACAGTGAATTGAAGTGTTGGAACAGACTGCTTCTATTTCATAGAAACGCATGTGAGTTTTTTTGAATGCTTGTAAGTAGCTTAAGGCACTTTCAAAGGAAAGTGATTTTCTCTGAAAGGACAGCATTTCGAAAGTGAAGCAACACTCCATTCACTTCGCACAGTGAATTGAAGTGTTGGTACAGACTGCTTCTCGTTCAGAGTAAGAGATGTGAGTTTCTTGTGAATTCTTATAAGTACCTTAAGGCAGTTTCAAAAGGGAGTGATTTTCTCTGAAAGGAGAGCATTTAGAAAGTGAAGCAACACTCCATTCACTTCGCACAGTGAATTGAAGTGTTGGAACAGACTGCTTCTCTTTCAGAGAAACAGATGTGAGTTTCTTGTGAATGCTTGTAAGTAGCTTAAGGTACTTTCAAGGGAAAGTGATTTTCTCTGAAAGGACAGCATTTAGAAAGTGAAGCAACACTCCTTTCACTTCGCACAGTGAATTGAAGTGTTGGAACAGACTGCTTCTCTTTCAGAGAAACAGATGTGAGTTTCTTGTGAATGCTTGTAAGTAGCTTAAGGTAGATTGAAGGGAAAGTGATTTTCTCTGAAAGGACAGCATTTAGAATGTGAAGCAACACGCCATTCACTTCTCACAGTGAATTGAAGTGTTGGAACAGACTGCTTCTCTTTCAGAGTAACAGATGTGAGTTTCTTGTGAATGCTTGTAAGTAGCTTAAGGTACTTTCAAGGGAAAGTGATTTTCTCTGAAAGGACAGCATTTAGAAAGTGAAGCAATACTCCATTCACTTCGCACAGTGAATTGAAGTGTTGGACCAGACTGCTTCTCTTTCAGAGAAACAGATGTGAGTTTCTTGTGAATGCTTGTAAGTAGCTTAAGGCACTTTCAAAGGAAAGTGATTTTCTCTGAAAGGACAGCATTTAGAAAGTGAAGCAACACTCCGTTCACTTCGCATAGTGAATTGAAGTGTTGGAACAGACTGCTTCTCTTTCAGAGAAACGCATGTGAGTTTTTTGTGAATGCTTGTAAGTAGCTTAAGACAGTTTCAAAAGGGAGTGATTTTCTCTGAAAGGAGAACATTTAGAAAGTGAAGCAACACTCCATTCACTTCGCACAGTGAATTGAAGTGTTCGAACAGACTGCTTCTCTTTCAGAAAAATGCATGTGAGTTTCTTGTGAATGCTTGTAAGTAGCTTAAGGTACTTTCAAGGGAAAGTGATTTTCTCTGAAAGGACAGCATTTAGAAAGTGAAGCAAAACTCCATTCACTTCGCACAGTGAATTGAAGTGTTGGAACAGACTGCTTCTCGTTCAGAGAAACAGATGTGAGTTTCTTGTGAATGCTTGTAAGTAGCTTAAGGCAGTTTCAAAAGGGAGTGATTTTCTCTGAAAGGAGAGCATTTAGAAAGTGAAGCAACACTCCATTCACTTCGCACAGTGAATTGAAGTGTTGGAACAGACTGCTTCTCTTTCAGAGAAACGCATGTGAATTTCTGTTGAATGCTTGTAGGTAGCTTAAGGCAGTTTCAAAGGAAAGTGATTTTCTCTGAAAAGAGATCATTTAGAAAGTGAAGCAACACTCCATTCACTTCGCACAGTGAATTGAAGTGTTCGAACAGACTGCTTCTCTTTCAGAGTAACAGATGTGAGTTTCTTGTGAATGCTTGTAAGTAGCTTAAGGTACTTTCAAGGGAAAGTGATTTTCTCTGAAAGGACAGCATTTAGAAAGTGAAGCAATACTCCATTCACTTCGCACAGTGAATTGAAGTGTTGGACCAGACTGCTTCTCTTTCAGAGAAACAGATGTGAGTTTCTTGTGAATGCTTGTAAGTAGCTTAAGGCACTTTCAAAGGAAAGTGATTTTCTCTGAAAGGACAGCATTTAGAAAGTGAAGCAACACTCCGTTCACTTCGCATAGTGAATTGAAGTGTTGGAATAGACTGCTTCTCTTTCAGAGAAACGCATGTGAGTTTTTTGTGAATGCTTGTAAGTAGCTTAAGGCACTTTCAAAGGAAAGTGTTTTTCTCTGAAAAGACAGCATTTAGAAAGTGAAGCAACACTCCATTCACTTCAAATAGTGAATTGAAGTGTTGGAACAGACTGCTTCTCGTTCAGAGTAAGAGATGTGAGTTTCTTGTGAATGCTTGTAAGTAGCTTAAGACAGTTTCAAAAGGGAGTGATTTTCTCTGAAAGGAGAACATTTAGAAAGTGAAGCAACACTCCATTCACTTCGCACAGTGAATTGAAGTGTTCGAACAGACTACTTCTCTTTCAGAAAAATGCATGTGAGTTTCTTGTGAATGCTTGTAAGTAGCTTAAGGTACTTTCAAGGGAAAGTGATTTTCTCTGAAAGGACAGCATTTAGAAAGTGAAGCAAAACTCCATTCACTTCGCACAGTGAATTGAAGTGTTGGAACAGACTGCTTCTCGTTCAGAGAAACAGATGTGAGCTTCTTGTGAATGCTTGTAAGTAGCTTAAGGCAGTTTCAAAAGGGAGTGATTTTCTCTGAAAGGAGAGCATTTAGAAAGTGAAGCAACACTCCATTCACTTCGCACAGTGAATTGAAGTGTTGGAACAGACTGCTTCTCTTTCAGAGAAACGCATGTGAATTTCTGTTGAATGCTTGTAGGTAGCTTAAGGCAGTTTCAAAGGAAAGTGATTTTCTCTGAAAAGAGATCATTTAGAAAGTGAAGCAACACTCCATTCACTTCGCACAGTGAATTGAAGTGTTCGAACAGACTGCTTCTCTTTCAGAGTAACAGATGTGAGTTTCTTGTGAATGCTTGTAAGTAGCTTAAGGCACTTTCAAGGGAAAGTGATTTTCTCTGAAAGGACAGCATTTAGAAAGTGAAGCAACACTCCATTCACTTCAAACAGTGAATTGAAGTGTTGGAACAGACTGCTTCTCTTTCAGAGTAAGAGATGTGTGTTTCTTGTGAATGCTTGTAAGTAGCTTAAGGCACTTTCAAAAGGGAGTGATTTTCTCTAAAAGGAGAGCATTTAGAAAGTGAAGCAACACTCCACTCACTTCGCACAGTGAATTGAAGTTTTGGAACAGACTGCTTCTCTTTCAGAGAAACGCATGTGAATTTCTGTTGAATGTTTGTAAGTAGCTTAAGGCACTTTCAAAGGAAAGTGATTTTCTCTGAAAGAACAGCATTTAGAAAGTGAAGAAACACTCCATTCACTTCACACAGTGAATTGAAGTGTTGGAACAGACTGATTCTCTTTCAGAAAAACGCATGTGAATTTCTGTTGAATGCTTGTAAGTAGCTTATGGCAGTTTCAAAGGAAAGTGTTTTTCTCTGAAAAGAAAGCATTTAGAAAGTGAAGCAACACTCCATTCACTTCGCACAGTGAATTGAAGTGTTGGAACAGACTGCTTCTCTTTCAGAAAAACGCATGTGAGTTTTTTGTGAATGCTTGTAAGTAGCTTAAGGCACTTTCAAAGGAAAGTGATTTTCTCTGAAAGGACAGCATTTAGAAAGTGAAGCAACACTCCGTTAACTTCGCATAGTGAATTGAAGTGTTGGAACAGACTGCTTCTCTTTCAGAGAAACGCATGTGAGTTTTTTGTGAATGCTTCTAAGTAGCTTAAGGCACTTTCAAAGGAAAGTGTTTTTCTCTGAAAAGAAAGCATTTAGAAAGTGAAGCAACACTCCATTCACTTTGCACAGTGAATTGAAGTGTTGGAACAGACTGCTTCTCTTTCAGAAAAACGCATGTGAGTTTTTTGTGAATGCTTGTAAGTAGCTTAAGGCACTTTCAAAGGAAAGTGATTTTCTCTGAAAGGACAGCATTTAGAAAGTGAAGCAACACTCCGTTAACTTCGCATAGTGAATTGAAGTGTTGGAACAGACTGCTTCTCTTTCAGAGAAACGCATGTGGGTTTTTTGTGAATGCTTCTAAGTAGCTTAAGGCACTTTCAAAGGAAAGTGTTTTTCTCTGAAAAGACAGCATTTCAAAAGTGAAGCAACACTCCATTCACTTGAAACAGTGAATTGAAGTGTTGGAACAGACTGCTTCTCTTTCAGAGTAAGAGATGTGTGTTTCTTGTGAATGCTTGTAAGTAGCTTAAGGCACTTTCAAAAGGGAGTGATTTTCTCTAAAAGGAGAGCATTTAGAAAGTGAAGCAACACTCCACTCACTTCGCACAGTGAATTGAAGTGTTGGAACAGACTGCTTCTCTTTCAGAGTAACAGATGTGAGTTTCTTGTGAATGCTTGTAAGTAGCTTAAGGTACTTTCAAGGGAAAGTGATTTTCTCTGAAAGGACAGCATTTAGAAAGTGAAGCAAAACTCCATTCACTTCGCACAGTGAATTGAAGTGTTGGAACAGACTGCTTCTCGTTCAGAGAAACAGATGTGAGTTTCTTGTGAATGCTTGTAAGTAGCTTAAGGCAGTTTCAAAAGGGAGTGATTTTCTCTGAAAGGAGAGCATTTAGAAAGTGAAGCAACACTCCATTCACTTCGCACAGTGAATTGAAGTGTTGGAACAGACTGCTTCTCTTTCAGAGAAACGCATGTGAATTTCTGTTGAATGCTTGTAGGTAGCTTAAGGCAGTTTCAAAGGAAAGTGATTTTCTCTGAAAAGAGATCATTTAGAAAGTGAAGCAACACTCCATTCACTTCGCACAGTGAATTGAAGTGTTCGAACAGACTGCTTCTCTTTCAGAGTAACAGATGTGAGTTTCTTGTGAATGCTTGTAAGTAGCTTAAGGTACTTTCAAGGGAAAGTGATTTTCTCTGAAAGGACAGCATTTAGAAAGTGAAGCAATACTCCATTCACTTCGCACAGTGAATTGAAGTGTTGGACCAGACTGCTTCTCTTTCAGAGAAACAGATGTGAGTTTCTTGTGAATGCTTGTAAGTAGCTTAAGGCACTTTCAAAGGAAAGTGATTTTCTCTGAAAGGACAGCATTTAGAAAGTGAAGCAACACTCCGTTCACTTCGCATAGTGAATTGAAGTGTTGGAATAGACTGCTTCTCTTTCAGAGAAACGCATGTGAGTTTTTTGTGAATGCTTGTAAGTAGCTTAAGGCACTTTCAAAGGAAAGTGTTTTTCTCTGAAAAGACAGCATTTAGAAAGTGAAGCAACACTCCATTCACTTCAAATAGTGAATTGAAGTGTTGGAACAGACTGCTTCTCGTTCAGAGTAAGAGATGTGAGTTTCTTGTGAATGCTTGTAAGTAGCTTAAGACAGTTTCAAAAGGGAGTGATTTTCTCTGAAAGGAGAACATTTAGAAAGTGAAGCAACACTCCATTCACTTCGCACAGTGAATTGAAGTGTTCGAACAGACTACTTCTCTTTCAGAAAAATGCATGTGAGTTTCTTGTGAATGCTTGTAAGTAGCTTAAGGTACTTTCAAGGGAAAGTGATTTTCTCTGAAAGGACAGCATTTAGAAAGTGAAGCAAAACTCCATTCACTTCGCACAGTGAATTGAAGTGTTGGAACAGACTGCTTCTCGTTCAGAGAAACAGATGTGAGCTTCTTGTGAATGCTTGTAAGTAGCTTAAGGCAGTTTCAAAAGGGAGTGATTTTCTCTGAAAGGAGAGCATTTAGAAAGTGAAGCAACACTCCATTCACTTCGCACAGTGAATTGAAGTGTTGGAACAGACTGCTTCTCTTTCAGAGAAACGCATGTGAATTTCTGTTGAATGCTTGTAGGTAGCTTAAGGCAGTTTCAAAGGAAAGTGATTTTCTCTGAAAAGAGATCATTTAGAAAGTGAAGCAACACTCCATTCACTTCGCACAGTGAATTGAAGTGTTCGAACAGACTGCTTCTCTTTCAGAGTAACAGATGTGAGTTTCTTGTGAATGCTTGTAAGTAGCTTAAGGCACTTTCAAGGGAAAGTGATTTTCTCTGAAAGGACAGCATTTAGAAAGTGAAGCAACACTCCATTCACTTCAAACAGTGAATTGAAGTGTTGGAACAGACTGCTTCTCTTTCAGAGTAAGAGATGTGTGTTTCTTGTGAATGCTTGTAAGTAGCTTAAGGCACTTTCAAAAGGGAGTGATTTTCTCTAAAAGGAGAGCATTTAGAAAGTGAAGCAACACTCCGTTCACTTCGCACAGTGAATTGAAGTTTTGGAACAGACTGCTTCTCTTTCAGAGAAACGCATGTGAATTTCTGTTGAATGTTTGTAAGTAGCTTAAGGCACTTTCAAAGGAAAGTGATTTTCTCTGAAAGAACAGCATTTAGAAAGTGAAGCAACACTCCATTCACTTCGCACAGTGAATAAGTGTTGGAACAGACTGCTTCTCTTTCAGAAAAACGCATGTGAGTTTCTTGTGAATGCTTGTCAGTAGCTTAAGGCACTATCAAAGGAAAGTGATTTTCTCTGAAAGGACAGCATTTAGAAAGTGAAGCAACACTCCGTTCACTTCGCATAGTGAATTGAAGTGTTGGAACAGACTGCTTCTCTTTCAGAGAAACGCATGTGAGTTTTTTGTGAATGCTTGTAAGTAGCTTAAGGCACTTTCAAAGGAAAGTGTTTTTCTCTGAAAAGACAGCATTTAGAAAGTGAAGCAACACTCCATTCACTTCAAATAGTGAATTGAAGTGTTGGAACAGACTGCTTCTCGTTCAGAGTAAGAGATGTGAGTTTCTTGTGAATGCTTGTAAGTAGCTTAAGACAGTTTCAAAAGGGAGTGATTTTCTCTGAAAGGAGAACATTTAGAAAGTGAAGCAACACTCCATTCACTTCGCACAGTGAATTGAAGTGTTGGAACAGACTGCTTCTCTTTCAGTGAAACAGATGTGAGTTTCTTGTGAATGCTTGTAAGTAGCTTAAAGTACTTTCAAGGGAAAGTGATTTTCTCTGAAAGGACAGCATTTAGAAAGTGAAGCAACACTCCATTCACTTCGCACAGTGAATTGAAGTGTTGGAACAGACTGCTTCTCGTTCAGAGAAACAGATGTGAGTTTCTTGTGAATGCTTGTAAGTAGCTTAAGGCAGTTTCAAAAGGGAGTGATTTTCTCTGAAAGGAGAGCATTTAGAAAGTGAAGCAACACTCCATTCACTTCGCACAGTGAATTGAAGTGTTGGAACAGACTGCTTCTCTTTCAGAGAAACGCATGTGAATTTCTGTTGAATGCTTGTAGGTAGCTTAAGGCAGTTTCAAAGGAAAGTGATTTTCTCTGAAAAGAGAGCATTTAGAAAGTGAAGCAACACTCCATTCACGTCGCACAGTGAATTGAAGTGTTGGAACAGACTGCTTCTCGTTCAGAGTAAGAGATGTGAGTTTCTTGTGAATGCTTGTAAGTAGCTTAAGACAGTTTCAAAAGGGAGTGATTTTCTCTGAAAGGAGAACATTTAGAAAGTGAAGCAACACTCCATTCACTTCGCACAGTGAATTGAAGTGTTGGAACAGACTGCTTCTCTTTCAGTGAAACAGATGTGAGTTTCTTGTGAATGCTTGTAAGTAGCTTAAGGTACTTTCAAGGGAAAGTGATTTTCTCTGAAAGGACAGCATTTAGAAAGTGAAGCAAAACTCCATTCACTTCGCACAGTGAATTGAAGTGTTGGAACAGACTGCTTCTCTTTCAGAGAAATGCATGTGAATTTCTGTTGAATGCTTGTAGGTAGCTTAAGGCAGTTTCAAAGGAGAGTGATTTTCTCTGAAAAGAGAGCATTTAGAAAGTGAAGCAACACTCCATTCACTTCGCACAGTGAATTGAAGTTTTCGAACAGACTGCTTCTCTTTCAGAAAAATGCATGTGAGTTTCTTGTGAATGCTTGTAAGTAGCTTAAGGCAATTTCAAAGGAAAGTGATTTTCTCTGAAAGGACAGCATTTAGAAAGTGAAGAAACACTCCATTCTCTTCACACAGTGAATTGAAGTGTTGGAACAGACTGCTTCTCTTTCAGAAAAACGCATGTGAGTTTCTTGTGAATGCTTGTCAGTAGCTTAAGGCACTATCAAAGGAAAGTGATTTTCTCTGAAAGGACAGCATTTAGAAAGTGAAGCAACACTCCGTTCACTTCGCATAGTGAATTGAAGTGTTGGAACAGACTGCTTCTCGTTCAGAGTAAGAGATGTGAGTTTCTTGTGAATGCTTGTAAGTAGCTTAAGACAGTTTCAAAAGGGAGTGATTTTCTCTGAAAGGAGAACATTTAGAAAGTGAAGCAACACTCCATTCACTTCGCACAGTGAATTGAAGTGTTGGAACAGACTGCTTCTCTTTCAGTGAAACAGATGTGAGTTTCTTGTGAATGCTTGTAAGTAGCTTAAGGTACTTTCAAGGGAAAGTGATTTTCTCTGAAAGGACAGCATTTAGAAAGTGAAGCAACACTCCATTCACTTCGCACAGTGAATTGAAGTGTTGGAACAGACTGCTTCTCGTTCAGAGAAACAGATGTGAGTTTCTTGTGAATGCTTGTAAGTAGCTTAAGGCAGTTTCAAAAGGGAGTGATTTTCTCTGAAAGGAGAGCATTTAGAAAGTGAAGCAACACTCCATTCACTTCGCACAGTGAATTGAAGTGTTGGAACAGACTGCTTCTCTTTCAGAGAAACGCATGTGAATTTCTGTTGAATGCTTGTAGGTAGCTTAAGGCAGTTTCAAAGGAAAGTGATTTTCTCTGAAAAGAGAGCATTTAGAAAGTGAAGCAACACTCCATTCACGTCGCACAGTGAATTGAAGTGTTGGAACAGACTGCTTCTCGTTCAGAGTAAGAGATGTGAGTTTCTTGTGAATGCTTGTAAGTAGCTTAAGACAGTTTCAAAAGGGAGTGATTTTCTCTGAAAGGAGAACATTTAGAAAGTGAAGCAACACTCCATTCACTTCGCACAGTGAATTGAAGTGTTGGAACAGACTGCTTCTCTTTCAGTGAAACAGATGTGAGTTTCTTGTGAATGCTTGTAAGTAGCTTAAGGTACTTTCAAGGGAAAGTGATTTTCTCTGAAAGGACAGCATTTAGAAAGTGAAGCAACACTCCATTCACTTCGCACAGTGAATTGAAGTGTTGGAACAGACTGCTTCTCGTTCAGAGAAACAGATGTGAGTTTCTTGTGAATGCTTGTAAGTAGCTTAAGGCAGTTTCAAAAGGGAGTGATTTTCTCTGAAAGGAGAGCATTTAGAAAGTGAAGCAACACTCCATTCACTTCGCACAGTGAATTGAAGTGTTGGAACAGACTGCTTCTCTTTCAGAGAAACGCATGTGAATTTCTGTTGAATGCTTGTAGGTAGCTTAAGGCAGTTTCAAAGGAAAGTGATTTTCTCTGAAAAGAGAGCATTTAGAAAGTGAAGCAACACTCCATTCACGTCGCACAGTGAATTGAAGTGTTGGAACAGACTGCTTCTCGTTCATAGTAAGAGATGTGAGTTTCTTGTGAATGCTTGTAAGTAGCTTAAGACAGTTTCAAAAGGGAGTGATTTTCTCTGAAAGGAGAACATTTAGAAAGTGAAGCAACACTCCATTCACTTCACACAGTGAATTGAAGTGTTGGAACAGACTGCTTCTCTTTCAGTGAAACAGATGTGAGTTTCTTGTGAATGCTTGTAAGTAGCTTAAGGTACTTTCAAGGGAAAGTGATTTTCTCTGAAAGGACAGCATTTAGAAAGTGAAGCAAAACTCCATTCACTTCGCACAGTGAATTGAAGTGTTGGAACAGACTGCTTCTCTTTCAGAGAAATGCATGTGAATTTCTGTTGAATGCTTGTAGGTAGCTTAAGGCAGTTTCAAAGGAGAGTGATTTTCTCTGAAAAGAGAGCATTTAGAAAGTGAAGCAACACTCCATTCACTTCGCACAGTGAATTGAAGTTTTCGAACAGACTGCTTCTCTTTCAGAAAAATGCATGTGAGTTTCTTGTGAATGCTTGTAAGTAGCTTAAGGCAATTTCAAAGGAAAGTGATTTTCTCTGAAAAGACAGCATTTAGAAAGTGAAGCAACACTCCATTCACTTCAAACAGTGAATTGAAGTGCTGGAACCGACTGCTTCTTGTTCAGAGTAAGAGATGAGAGTTTCTTTAGAATTCTTATAAGTAGCTTAAGGCAGTTTCAAAAGGGAGTGATTTTCTCTGAAAGGAGAGCATTTAGAAAGTGAAGCCACACTCCATTCACTTTCGCACAGTGAATTGAAGTGTTGGAACAGACTGCTTCTCTTTCAGAGAAACGCATGTGAGTTTTTTGTGAATGCTTGTAAGTAGCTTAAGGCACTTTCAAAGGAAAGTGATTTTCTCTGAAACTACAGCATTTAGTATGTGAAGCAACACTCCATTCACTTCTCACAGTGAATTGAAGTGTTGGAACAGACTGCTTCTCTTTCAGAGAAACAGATGTGAGTTTCTTGTGAATGCTTGTAAGTAGCTTAAGGTACTTTCAAGGGAAAGTGATTTTCTCTGTAAGGACAGCACGTAGAAAGTGAAGCAACACTCCATTCACTTCGCACAGTGAATTGAAGTGTTGGACCAGACTGCTTCTCTTTCAGAGAAACAGATGTGAGTTTCTTGTGAATGCTTGTAAGTAGCTTAAGGTCCTTTCAAGGGAAAGTGATTTTCTCTGAAAGGAGAGCATTTAGAAAGTGAAGCAACACTCCATTCACTTCGCACAGTGAATTGAAGTGTTGGAACAGACTGCTTCTATTTCATAGAAACGCATGTGAGTTTTTTTGAATGCTTGTAAGTAGCTTAAGGCACTTTCAAAGGAAAGTGATTTTCTCTGAAAGGACAGCATTTCGAAAGTGAAGCAACACTCCATTCACTTCGCACAGTGAATTGAAGTGTTGGTACAGACTGCTTCTCGTTCAGAGTAAGAGATGTGAGTTTCTTGTGAATTCTTATAAGTACCTTAAGGCAGTTTCAAAAGGGAGTGATTTTCTCTGAAAGGAGAGCATTTAGAAAGTGAAGCAACACTCCATTCACTTCGCACAGTGAATTGAAGTGTTGGAACAGACTGCTTCTCTTTCAGAGAAACAGATGTGAGTTTCTTGTGAATGCTTGTAAGTAGCTTAAGGTACTTTCAAGGGAAAGTGATTTTCTCTGAAAGGACAGCATTTAGAAAGTGAAGCAACACTCCTTTCACTTCGCACAGTGAATTGAAGTGTTGGAACAGACTGCTTCTCTTTCAGAGAAACAGATGTGAGTTTCTTGTGAATGCTTGTAAGTAGCTTAAGGTAGATTGAAGGGAAAGTGATTTTCTCTGAAAGGACAGCATTTAGAATGTGAAGCAACACGCCATTCACTTCTCACAGTGAATTGAAGTGTTGGAACAGACTGCTTCTCTTTCAGAGTAACAGATGTGAGTTTCTTGTGAATGCTTGTAAGTAGCTTAAGGTACTTTCAAGGGAAAGTGATTTTCTCTGAAAGGACAGCATTTAGAAAGTGAAGCAATACTCCATTCACTTCGCACAGTGAATTGAAGTGTTGGACCAGACTGCTTCTCTTTCAGAGAAACAGATGTGAGTTTCTTGTGAATGCTTGTAAGTAGCTTAAGGCACTTTCAAAGGAAAGTGATTTTCTCTGAAAGGACAGCATTTAGAAAGTGAAGCAACACTCCGTTCACTTCGCATAGTGAATTGAAGTGTTGGAACAGACTGCTTCTCTTTCAGAGAAACGCATGTGAGTTTTTTGTGAATGCTTGTAAGTAGCTTAAGACAGTTTCAAAAGGGAGTGATTTTCTCTGAAAGGAGAACATTTAGAAAGTGAAGCAACACTCCATTCACTTCGCACAGTGAATTGAAGTGTTCGAACAGACTGCTTCTCTTTCAGAAAAATGCATGTGAGTTTCTTGTGAATGCTTGTAAGTAGCTTAAGGTACTTTCAAGGGAAAGTGATTTTCTCTGAAAGGACAGCATTTAGAAAGTGAAGCAAAACTCCATTCACTTCGCACAGTGAATTGAAGTGTTGGAACAGACTGCTTCTCGTTCAGAGAAACAGATGTGAGTTTCTTGTGAATGCTTGTAAGTAGCTTAAGGCAGTTTCAAAAGGGAGTGATTTTCTCTGAAAGGAGAGCATTTAGAAAGTGAAGCAACACTCCATTCACTTCGCACAGTGAATTGAAGTGTTGGAACAGACTGCTTCTCTTTCAGAGAAACGCATGTGAATTTCTGTTGAATGCTTGTAGGTAGCTTAAGGCAGTTTCAAAGGAAAGTGATTTTCTCTGAAAAGAGATCATTTAGAAAGTGAAGCAACACTCCATTCACTTCGCACAGTGAATTGAAGTGTTCGAACAGACTGCTTCTCTTTCAGAGTAACAGATGTGAGTTTCTTGTGAATGCTTGTAAGTAGCTTAAGGTACTTTCAAGGGAAAGTGATTTTCTCTGAAAGGACAGCATTTAGAAAGTGAAGCAATACTCCATTCACTTCGCACAGTGAATTGAAGTGTTGGACCAGACTGCTTCTCTTTCAGAGAAACAGATGTGAGTTTCTTGTGAATGCTTGTAAGTAGCTTAAGGCACTTTCAAAGGAAAGTGATTTTCTCTGAAAGGACAGCATTTAGAAAGTGAAGCAACACTCCGTTCACTTCGCATAGTGAATTGAAGTGTTGGAATAGACTGCTTCTCTTTCAGAGAAACGCATGTGAGTTTTTTGTGAATGCTTGTAAGTAGCTTAAGGCACTTTCAAAGGAAAGTGTTTTTCTCTGAAAAGACAGCATTTAGAAAGTGAAGCAACACTCCATTCACTTCAAATAGTGAATTGAAGTGTTGGAACAGACTGCTTCTCGTTCAGAGTAAGAGATGTGAGTTTCTTGTGAATGCTTGTAAGTAGCTTAAGACAGTTTCAAAAGGGAGTGATTTTCTCTGAAAGGAGAACATTTAGAAAGTGAAGCAACACTCCATTCACTTCGCACAGTGAATTGAAGTGTTCGAACAGACTACTTCTCTTTCAGAAAAATGCATGTGAGTTTCTTGTGAATGCTTGTAAGTAGCTTAAGGTACTTTCAAGGGAAAGTGATTTTCTCTGAAAGGACAGCATTTAGAAAGTGAAGCAAAACTCCATTCACTTCGCACAGTGAATTGAAGTGTTGGAACAGACTGCTTCTCGTTCAGAGAAACAGATGTGAGCTTCTTGTGAATGCTTGTAAGTAGCTTAAGGCAGTTTCAAAAGGGAGTGATTTTCTCTGAAAGGAGAGCATTTAGAAAGTGAAGCAACACTCCATTCACTTCGCACAGTGAATTGAAGTGTTGGAACAGACTGCTTCTCTTTCAGAGAAACGCATGTGAATTTCTGTTGAATGCTTGTAGGTAGCTTAAGGCAGTTTCAAAGGAAAGTGATTTTCTCTGAAAAGAGATCATTTAGAAAGTGAAGCAACACTCCATTCACTTCGCACAGTGAATTGAAGTGTTCGAACAGACTGCTTCTCTTTCAGAGTAACAGATGTGAGTTTCTTGTGAATGCTTGTAAGTAGCTTAAGGCACTTTCAAGGGAAAGTGATTTTCTCTGAAAGGACAGCATTTAGAAAGTGAAGCAACACTCCATTCACTTCAAACAGTGAATTGAAGTGTTGGAACAGACTGCTTCTCTTTCAGAGTAAGAGATGTGTGTTTCTTGTGAATGCTTGTAAGTAGCTTAAGGCACTTTCAAAAGGGAGTGATTTTCTCTAAAAGGAGAGCATTTAGAAAGTGAAGCAACACTCCACTCACTTCGCACAGTGAATTGAAGTTTTGGAACAGACTGCTTCTCTTTCAGAGAAACGCATGTGAATTTCTGTTGAATGTTTGTAAGTAGCTTAAGGCACTTTCAAAGGAAAGTGATTTTCTCTGAAAGAACAGCATTTAGAAAGTGAAGAAACACTCCATTCACTTCACACAGTGAATTGAAGTGTTGGAACAGACTGATTCTCTTTCAGAAAAACGCATGTGAATTTCTGTTGAATGCTTGTAAGTAGCTTATGGCAGTTTCAAAGGAAAGTGTTTTTCTCTGAAAAGAAAGCATTTAGAAAGTGAAGCAACACTCCATTCACTTCGCACAGTGAATTGAAGTGTTGGAACAGACTGCTTCTCTTTCAGAAAAACGCATGTGAGTTTTTTGTGAATGCTTGTAAGTAGCTTAAGGCACTTTCAAAGGAAAGTGATTTTCTCTGAAAGGACAGCATTTAGAAAGTGAAGCAACACTCCGTTAACTTCGCATAGTGAATTGAAGTGTTGGAACAGACTGCTTCTCTTTCAGAGAAACGCATGTGAGTTTTTTGTGAATGCTTCTAAGTAGCTTAAGGCACTTTCAAAGGAAAGTGTTTTTCTCTGAAAAGAAAGCATTTAGAAAGTGAAGCAACACTCCATTCACTTTGCACAGTGAATTGAAGTGTTGGAACAGACTGCTTCTCTTTCAGAAAAACGCATGTGAGTTTTTTGTGAATGCTTGTAAGTAGCTTAAGGCACTTTCAAAGGAAAGTGATTTTCTCTGAAAGGACAGCATTTAGAAAGTGAAGCAACACTCCGTTAACTTCGCATAGTGAATTGAAGTGTTGGAACAGACTGCTTCTCTTTCAGAGAAACGCATGTGGGTTTTTTGTGAATGCTTCTAAGTAGCTTAAGGCACTTTCAAAGGAAAGTGTTTTTCTCTGAAAAGACAGCATTTCAAAAGTGAAGCAACACTCCATTCACTTGAAACAGTGAATTGAAGTGTTGGAACAGACTGCTTCTCTTTCAGAGTAAGAGATGTGTGTTTCTTGTGAATGCTTGTAAGTAGCTTAAGGCACTTTCAAAAGGGAGTGATTTTCTCTAAAAGGAGAGCATTTAGAAAGTGAAGCAACACTCCACTCACTTCGCACAGTGAATTGAAGTGTTGGAACAGACTGCTTCTCTTTCAGAGTAACAGATGTGAGTTTCTTGTGAATGCTTGTAAGTAGCTTAAGGTACTTTCAAGGGAAAGTGATTTTCTCTGAAAGGACAGCATTTAGAAAGTGAAGCAAAACTCCATTCACTTCGCACAGTGAATTGAAGTGTTGGAACAGACTGCTTCTCGTTCAGAGAAACAGATGTGAGTTTCTTGTGAATGCTTGTAAGTAGCTTAAGGCAGTTTCAAAAGGGAGTGATTTTCTCTGAAAGGAGAGCATTTAGAAAGTGAAGCAACACTCCATTCACTTCGCACAGTGAATTGAAGTGTTGGAACAGACTGCTTCTCTTTCAGAGAAACGCATGTGAATTTCTGTTGAATGCTTGTAGGTAGCTTAAGGCAGTTTCAAAGGAAAGTGATTTTCTCTGAAAAGAGATCATTTAGAAAGTGAAGCAACACTCCATTCACTTCGCACAGTGAATTGAAGTGTTCGAACAGACTGCTTCTCTTTCAGAGTAACAGATGTGAGTTTCTTGTGAATGCTTGTAAGTAGCTTAAGGTACTTTCAAGGGAAAGTGATTTTCTCTGAAAGGACAGCATTTAGAAAGTGAAGCAATACTCCATTCACTTCGCACAGTGAATTGAAGTGTTGGACCAGACTGCTTCTCTTTCAGAGAAACAGATGTGAGTTTCTTGTGAATGCTTGTAAGTAGCTTAAGGCACTTTCAAAGGAAAGTGATTTTCTCTGAAAGGACAGCATTTAGAAAGTGAAGCAACACTCCGTTCACTTCGCATAGTGAATTGAAGTGTTGGAATAGACTGCTTCTCTTTCAGAGAAACGCATGTGAGTTTTTTGTGAATGCTTGTAAGTAGCTTAAGGCACTTTCAAAGGAAAGTGTTTTTCTCTGAAAAGACAGCATTTAGAAAGTGAAGCAACACTCCATTCACTTCAAATAGTGAATTGAAGTGTTGGAACAGACTGCTTCTCGTTCAGAGTAAGAGATGTGAGTTTCTTGTGAATGCTTGTAAGTAGCTTAAGACAGTTTCAAAAGGGAGTGATTTTCTCTGAAAGGAGAACATTTAGAAAGTGAAGCAACACTCCATTCACTTCGCACAGTGAATTGAAGTGTTCGAACAGACTACTTCTCTTTCAGAAAAATGCATGTGAGTTTCTTGTGAATGCTTGTAAGTAGCTTAAGGTACTTTCAAGGGAAAGTGATTTTCTCTGAAAGGACAGCATTTAGAAAGTGAAGCAAAACTCCATTCACTTCGCACAGTGAATTGAAGTGTTGGAACAGACTGCTTCTCGTTCAGAGAAACAGATGTGAGCTTCTTGTGAATGCTTGTAAGTAGCTTAAGGCAGTTTCAAAAGGGAGTGATTTTCTCTGAAAGGAGAGCATTTAGAAAGTGAAGCAACACTCCATTCACTTCGCACAGTGAATTGAAGTGTTGGAACAGACTGCTTCTCTTTCAGAGAAACGCATGTGAATTTCTGTTGAATGCTTGTAGGTAGCTTAAGGCAGTTTCAAAGGAAAGTGATTTTCTCTGAAAAGAGATCATTTAGAAAGTGAAGCAACACTCCATTCACTTCGCACAGTGAATTGAAGTGTTCGAACAGACTGCTTCTCTTTCAGAGTAACAGATGTGAGTTTCTTGTGAATGCTTGTAAGTAGCTTAAGGCACTTTCAAGGGAAAGTGATTTTCTCTGAAAGGACAGCATTTAGAAAGTGAAGCAACACTCCATTCACTTCAAACAGTGAATTGAAGTGTTGGAACAGACTGCTTCTCTTTCAGAGTAAGAGATGTGTGTTTCTTGTGAATGCTTGTAAGTAGCTTAAGGCACTTTCAAAAGGGAGTGATTTTCTCTAAAAGGAGAGCATTTAGAAAGTGAAGCAACACTCCACTCACTTCGCACAGTGAATTGAAGTTTTGGAACAGACTGCTTCTCTTT